>NC_143577.1:130054855-130360271 GCF_048544385.1 Mastigoproctus giganteus | reverse complement strand
ATGAGGCTTATGCTGCACCAGCCAAAAAAAATTTTCTGAATTACCCTGAGAGAGAGACAGAACAAGAATCAGAAGTAGAAGGGAATCACTGAGAAAGACAAAAATTATGATATCCAGCTCGAGACCCTGGGTGAGCCAAGCCCATACTCACCAGATGTGAGCCCTACAGAGGACTCCTATAACATCCAAAAAAAGGTCACTTCACAGAATTTGATGGCATATCCATTAATCCAGATGCCCCTCCACAACATGAGAAAACTCAATGCTTGCAAATCGTGGCTGAAAGATAAGCTCGATGGAACTCTTACACAAAAAGCAGAACATTTTGATTCTTCCAAACTGTTACTTCATTCAGCAAGCTCACTCCTACTTGAGGCTACTTGCATACTTGTTTTGAATTGACTGGGCATGGATTGCTTAACTCCAAGTTGTACTACTTCAACCTCTTTATAACTGAACTCTGTGTCTCTGTGGAGTACATGAAGACTCCACCTGTATTCTCTTCCACTGTCCTTTTTTCAAAGTCAATAACTGTTTTCTTGCACTGTACCTGTCCTGTCTGGTCAAGAGGAAACCTTTGTTAAGAGAAAACCACACTTCCATGCCCTCCAAAACTATGCAAGAAAAGTGTTTTCTCTTAGAAAAACTCTCCCTCTCAGCTATGGTAAATACCCAACCACATCCAAAACTGACTCACATCACACTTAATGGATTCACCTGCTCCCCCCTCCCGTAGCCTTGTCGATTGCAATTATTTGAACTTGCACTTCCGCAATTAATTTAGTTGTAACTTAAAAAAAAAAAGTACAATTAACTTGTAGTTAATTTGCCACCCCTGCTGGTAGTTAGGACTTGGGCTAGGCCTTAACCACGATTGCTGGCATCCACTGGTACTGCACTCCTTCCAGAAAGGGTCATAACCATTAGAACAGTAGAAGTTGGCCCGCACACACACATTTTGAGGCCAATCAACACAGAAACATAAAACATCATCACAAAAATCATTCTACTCACATGCTGGCCTTTTTACACAGAGAGAGAGAGTTCTTAACATCAGAGTTCCCTGATGGAGTTGAACTGTAGTTATAAGTGCCACCCCTCAACAGATACATACATGGATATGGCCATCAAACTGTACGTCTCCCCATCCTACTGGGGAAATTCAAAAAATAACATAGCTAGTATGCTGCATGTTGACAACCAAGTTATGATGTAAGCAGAGGTTGAAGTGTGGCTGCCAACACAGCTATTTCACAGCATGGTCATTACACCACACAGAGGTATGACTAACCTTCTAGATCAAGTGATAATACTGAGTGGTAGATTTATCCATTTATCCAATGCAATATCACTGTTTGCTTAACAGAAATTTGAATGGGCAGAAACTCTTACAAACCAAACAGGTGTTGTATATTTAAGGTTATAAACAGGCATAATAATGAGATCTAGTATCCTTTATATTTTGAAGATGTAACTATAAAATGGTTTTCACAGGCCAGCTGGTAGTTAGTACATCAGACTACACATACTGGTAATGTCCCTGGAAGAAATGAGGTCAGCTAGTATATAATTGGCAGTTAACTCTGCCAGTTGTGACTAGAAAAAGAAAGCCCAAGTATCGTGATTGCAAGCGGAAAAGAGAAGAAGAGCACATAATATCAAGGGCTTGGTATGAGCTACTGATATATTCTTGCTGTGTGTGCATGCACCATAATTAAAATTTCATAAATCCCTATATTACATTCCCACAATTTTTATCTTATTTAAATCAATACATAATAAATTGTCAAACTACTTGAAAAAATTAATCTGAGAAAGATCTAAAAATACCAATAACTTCACAATTCTCATCATAAATATAAATGAGTTTATTTGTGGAATGAATTATAAGTCCATTCATTTCATGTCCATTTCCACCTATAAATCTGCTAAGCCCAATTATTTTTTCTGACAGAATCTGAATTTTCAGTTGCTCCACTACCACTCATATCAGTTGCCCTATGATTCCTTCCACTTTAACGGCAATACTTGTGTTTAAATATTGGAGACTTGAAGTGGTGGATCCCATGTTTAGTCTCCAGAGCTAAGTTCCATTCAACAATTCCCCATCTACTCCACCAATCAGTATGACTGATGAATTTTGAGGTTATGATGAACATCAAGGCGAGATCCAATCTTCCTTACATTGAGGTTCCAGCTCTAAAATGGTGTTCACAGGCTGACCGCTAGTTAGTACACCAGACCGAACCTATTGGTAACTCTTTAGGAGGCTTCCGGATCAGCTAGTGGATCTTGCTATCGCTATCTGGCAGAGTAGAGGTAGCAAGATCTTCCGGATCTTGCTACCTCTATCTGCCAGATAGTGACTGGAGAGAGTCTGAATAGTGTGTATGCAGGGGGGGGGGGCATTGTCAAGGCCACGTTATGTCAAGGATCTGGGTATATTCTTATCATGTGTATGACATATCCAAAAATTTCATTACTTCATACAGCATGTCCCCCCCCCCCCACTTTTTCTTAATATTGAATACACCATGAATGGTCAAACTAATAGAGTAAGCTTATCTGCGAAAAGATCTAAACCTCTCACACATTTCCTAGTTCATTTCGCAAATATCCATGGTCTAAATTCTAATCTCAATGATGTCCATTTCCACTTGCAGTCTGCCAAACCCCATGTACTTTTTCTGACAGAATCTCAGTAATTGGTTGATTCAACTACTGCTAATCTCGGTTGCCCAAACTATTCGCTATATATTTCCTTTTGCCTCAAAGGTGGTACTTGTGCATATGTCCGTTCCGATATTCCCTGTCAGAGACTTGGTAATTTGGAATCGACACTCTTCAATTTTCTCTGGCTTAAAATCGCTCTACCTCATTGTGTCAAATTCATCTGTTGTCTCTACTGCTCTCCCAGCCTCACTAATCACTTGCAGCTCTTTGACTTCCTCTCTATGCAACTTGACTTTCTCCAGTCCAACTTTCCTAACAGTGAGGTAATTTTCCTTGATGATTTTCATGTTCAAAACTCCAGCTGGCTTCTGTTTTCTAGTCACACCGACCCAGCTAGTCAAGATGCAGAGGCTTTTGCAATTACTAATGACCTTGCACAGATTGTTCATTTACCTACAAGAATATCAGACAATACTAATCATACAGCCAACATGCTTGATCTTTTTCTCACAAACAACTCTTCTAAGTACACGGTCAAAGTGAGATGTCCTTTAGGAACTTCAGATCACAACTTGGTGATTGGCTCTTCTCCAATGGAGCCTTTATCTCATGGCTATTATGCAGCATCAGCCAAAAAAAAAACCCACTTCCACTTCACCCCTCTGTTCGTTCAAAATACCTGTCCAGCTGAGCCTTAAACTTATTTAGGCTATCAACCTCCACCACAAGGGATGGCAGTCTGTTCCACCAACCAACCACCCGCTGGCTAAAGACAAATTTCCGCACGTCTATCCTACATCTGTCTTTCCTCAATTTGAATTTATGCCCTCTCAGGTGATTTTTCTGAGCTAGAGAAAGAATCCCATCAGCATTGAGCATGCTTAAACCATTCAAGGCTTTATACACCTCTATCAGATCACCTCGCTGGTGCCCAGTCTCCAGACACTGTAATTTGCAAAACTTAAGCCTTTCTTCGTAAGAGCACCCCTTTGTTCCATTCACTAATCTTGTTGCCCTTCTCTGTACTCGTTCCAGCAGCTCTACATCCTTCTTGAAATGAGGCCTCCAGACCTGTATACAGTACTCAAGGTGTGGCCTGACCATTGCCTTATACAATGGAATAATCACCGCCTTATCCCTGCTGGAAAAATTCCTGTATATCATTGACAATACTCCATGAGCTACTCTTGCAGCCCGTCTGCACTGCTCAGAGAACTTCATATCTGCCTGCACAATCACCCCCAAGTCCCTTTCATTCTCTACCACTGTCAGTGTAGTACCACAGAGTTGATACGTTGCTCTGGGGTTGCTGTTTCCCATGTGTAGTACTTTACATTTGTCAATGTTAAACTTCATTTGCCACCTCTCAGCCCATCTGCTCAACCTTTCCAGATCCTGTTGCAGCAGCATAGTGTCAGTAGTGTCCTTGACAACCCTGACAACCTTTGTATCGTCTGCAAACTTGGACATTAAGCTTGATATACCATCATCAATATCATTTATAAATACAGAAAACAATAATGGACCCAACACTGAGCCCTGAGGGACTCCACTAATAACATTAGTCCACGATGAGCAGTGTCCATTGATTCCCACTCTCTGTCTTCTCCCCCTCAACCACTCCTTTATCCATAGCAGCAATTTGCCTCCAATGTCACACTGCTCCAATTTGTGTAGCAGTCTTCCATGTGCAACAGTATCAAAAGCCTTTCTAAGATCCAAGTATATAATATCAAAGTTATTCCCTGCATCCAGTTCTTTTGTGACTGCATCATAGTATCCAATCAAGTTGGTCAGGCAAGACTTCCCCTTAACAAAACCATGCTGTGTCTGAGCTATAACTGAAGTCTTGTCTAAATGATCCTGCAGTGCTTCTTTAACCAGTGCCTCCATTAATTTTCCTGGAACAGAAGTTAAGCTCACAGGTCTATAATTACTTGTGTCAGCCTTTGATCCTCCTTTGTGAATTGGGGTCACATTTGCACATTTCCAGTCTATGGGTACCTCCCCTGAGTCCAAGGAAGCTCTCATAATTATGGCTAAGGGTTTGCTTACTTCCTTTGCTGCCTCCTTTAATATAACTGGATAGATCCCATCCACCCCGGGTGCCTTTCTTGTGTTTATCTTCAACAGTTTCTCCTCCACTTTACTCCCAGTTATTTCAAGATTCTGTAGCTTACTGCTAGAGTTGAATACACCTCTGGCATTCCCCTTGCTGAATAACTCCTCATGTGTGAATGTCGATGCAAAATATTCATTTAGTTTGTTAGCTACCTGAGCAGGATCTTCAACAGTTGACCCATCAATATCAAGTGGACCAATCTGATTCATCCCCTTCCTTCTAGAGTTTACATAAGTAAAGAACTCTTTGCTGTTTTTCTTAGCATCCCTTGCCAAGGATTTCTCGTAATCTGCCTTCGCCTGCCTAACCTCCTTTGTAACTTGGTTGCATATCAACTTGTATCTATCATAGGCTTCTGTGTCATGTGTTAATTTGTAAGTATCCCATGCATTTTTCTTCTCTGCCATATGCCTCATTAGTTCATCTGACATCCATTTTGGCCTAAACCTTGAACAATATTTCTTAGTTGGTATGTAAAGCCTAGTAGCTTCCAAGATAAGTTCTTTGAATGCTTCCCATTTTGAATTTGCTGTTGGTAACATCATCAGTTGGTCCCACTGTATAGAATTTAAATACTGTCTCAGTCCATCGTAGTCGCCTTTACGGAAGCAATAACCCTTCCCTTTACCCCTAATGGTAGTTACCTCTTTCAGTAAATCCCACTTCAGCACACTGTGATCACTGCCACCTAGTGGTTCATTTATCTGCAGATTCTTAATGCATGAAGAATCACTGCTGATAATCAAATCAAGAGTATTACTCCCTCTAGTTGCCTCCCGAACATGCTGATGTAGAAAACAATCATCCAATAAATCCACAAAAGCCCTGCTAGTGTGTGAGTAACCAGCCCCCAAATTCCAGTCAATATCTGGGAAATTAAAATCTCCCATTATAAGACTCTCTGATTTACTGGCCCACTCTATTTCCCTGTACAGTTCCTTATTATACTCATCAGAGTCATTAGGCCTATAGCACACTCCTACTCTCAATTTTGATCTCCCAATGCTTATGTCACACCAAACTGACTCAACACTGCACTGTCCAGTGAGGTCGACTGGCTTCACTTCCTTGGTTTTTATGTGTTTCTTAACTAATAGCATAACCCCTCCCCCCTTCCTATCCTGTCTATCCTTTCTGTAGACGTTGTACTCCCCAAATTGCAGTTCTGCATCCCTTATATCTGTGTGACACCACGTCTCTGATATCCCAACAATATCTGCCTTTGATGTTTTGAGCAATACCTCAAATTCATCAAATTTATTTACTAAACTCCTAGCATTGGTGTACACGCAAGTATACATGCACCTGTTTCTATTCTTAGCTACCCTAACACAACCCATGTGTTTACTTGTACCGCAATGGCTCCCAGCAGTCTCTGAAATACCATGCATCTTGTTTTTCAGGCTTCTGCTCATTCTAATAGAAGCAGTGCAAGAATCTCTTTCACCTCTGCCAGTGGCTACTGTCAATCTATTGGTCTTTGTCTCCCCCCAAGCTAGCAGTTTTCCGACCCACCTAACACTGCCTCGATAGCATCAGCAAATATTCTTGCACCCTTTCTATTTAAGTGTATCCCATCCCTGTAGAAGCAATCTCTCCTGTTAACAAGTACAGTCCAGGCTGAAAAAAATTCTACCCCTTGAGCCTTGCACAATCTTTCCAGGGCCGAATTGATCGACAAGGCTCTCATCATATACTCCCTCCTATCGTGTCTGGGCAGAATTGCAGACACTTTCAAATTCAACCCTAATTCTCGGCTTTTGTTCAACAGTGACCTGTACTTGTTAAGTAATTCTGCCGGTCTCCTACTCTTAATATTATTAGTGCCAACGTGTACAACTATATCACCTTTTGTGCCCTTAAAAGATGATATTCGCTCTACAATGTCAACAACCTTTGCCCCTGGCAGACATACCCTGGTCCTGTTCCACCTATCTTTTTTACAAAGCATGTTCCCCGTTTCCCTGACAATAGAGTCACCAACAACTACTAGTTCCTTCGGGACCAGCGCATTCTGCCTTGGGGGTTGTCTCTGTGTCACGCGATGCCCAAGTGCAAGCTCTGGCGTTGATGTGGGCAGCTGAGAGCTTGATGGGCCCCTCAATTTAGTTTCTTCGAGGGCATCCACCCTGTCCTTCAAGCTCTCATATAGGCCCACAAGAACGCCGAGTTGTTGCCTGATATCGATACACTCCTTACGTCGCGCACACACAAAGACATCCCCCTTGGCAGTATCATGTCCCGTACCCGATTGCTCTGCAAACATCAAGCAAACAGTGCATTTTATAAGGCTGTGAGTCAGAGGACAACTGCCCCCCTCAGTTCTGCTCTGAGCCACAGCGCTTCCATTAGCTTGAGCCTTTTGCTTTGCTGCTCTGGTCTGAGTCATGATTCTATTAATTTATTAATTAATTATAATTAATTATGTTATGTTATTAATTATGTTAAATATAATTAATTATATTACGTTTGTAATCTAAGTCGTTATATGTATTTATTTAAACGTACAATTTAACTGCTAACGAAGTTCAACTAACGCTATCTAGTACGGCATACAAGTATCGTATCACAATGGCGGGAAAATTACGAACGGTAACGGAGTTGAAACATGTGGAAACCTTTACCGATACTTTTATGCAATTACAAGGCCGAGTAAAGAATAAATACACCAAGTTAATCAGAAAATCACAAGATAATGTTATACTACTAAATTTAAATCAAAAGTTTTAGAAAAACAATAATTTCAAATCAATAAATAAGAAAAATCCACTTAGCGGCTTGGAACACGACCGTCTCTAGTAGCCGCGTCAGCAGTTCTTCTTTTCCTTGGTTGGATTACTATTTCAAAACTTCTGATGTCAACGTTTGTTCAGATCATGTCAGTGAAATTATATCTCCACATAATTCTCCAGTGGAGCAAAGGCAACTTAGTTGATTTCAATCCTTCTAAAACTCAGTATTGTCTTATATCTCGCAAAAAAGGATTCTTCTGCTCCTATGCTTATCTTTGGTGACACTCCGATTTCTAGGCAAGTTGATATATCTATTTTGGGGATATCCCTGACTTCTAATCTCTCTTGGCACAAGCACATTACAAATATTACTTCCTCTGCATCGGAAAAACTTGGTTTTCTCTTTCGCTCTTGGCATTACTTTTCTTCCAAACAGCTCTTCACTCTGTACAAATTGCAAATCTGCCCTACCATGGAATATTGTTCCTTCCCAGATCTGGGGCGATGCCCCGAAAACCTCTCTCGGGCTTCTAGATTCCATTCAGAAGAGGGAAATTAGGTTAATTAATGACTCCTCTCTAACAGAGTCTCTCCACTTGCTGTCTCATAGACGTACTATTTCTGCTGCATGTCCTTTTCTATGATACTTCCATGGGAGCTGTTCTTCTGAATTGGTTTCTATTATTCCCACTCTCTCTTTCAAAACATGTGCTGCCACCAGCATCCATTTACTGTCCAACTTCAAACTCACAGAACCAATTTTTATCTTCCTTGTTTATTCATTCAACTGTGTTCTGGAACAACCTTCCTTCGTGCGTATTTCCTGAAAATTACAGTCTACTGAAGTTTAAGTCTAATGTCAACAAATATCTCCTTTCATGTTCTCAACCGCCAACCCAAGCACGCTACCAAGTACTATAGGTTCTAATACCTCTCGTGCTTGGGGTTTTCATATTAAAAAAAAAAAAAAAAAAAAAGATCTCCTCAAGCTTAACATCTCTTTGCCCCATTCATCCAAATTCATTTGTTGACTCTATAGTTCTGATAATTCTACAAATCACTCAGAATTTTTTTTGTCTTTATTTCAAACTCAATTTTCTCAAATTTAATCTTTCTAACAGTGAAAAAATGTACCTTGGTGATTTTAATATTCACAACTTCAGTTAGCTTCAAATTGCTAGCCATACAGATTAGAGCTGCCACCTTTTTAAAATCTTAAATCCATATCTGAGTCCAAGATTTTGGTAAGATTAAGGAGGAAAGAAGGGAGTTTTTCAAGTAAAATAAACTATTTTAGATTATTTTATAAGTAAAATGATTATTTAAATTACTTAAAGCACTTTGGTGATGTCTCCGTGCATAGATTTATAATTTCCACTTTAGGACCATAGTTCATCAAAATAGTTTATATATACACTATCACAGTTCATAGAAATAAAAATCTTACGATTCTGGAGAAAAACCAATGACAGGAATGTTGTTAATTACAGCAATACACCGAAGTTATGCAATAGGTGGGTCAGACGAAAATCGCTTAAGTCGAATTCACGTAAGTCGGGGTACAATTTTGCATATAAATACATATAAATTTTGTTTAATTGGGACCAAGGACTAATAAAAACACTAGTTCAGAAGAAAAATATTCAATAAAATTGCAGTTCTTTTTATATATTAATACAAAATATGTATTAAAAAAATAAATGAGTTACGTAAAAAAGTTATTTCGATGTTGATGGCTTCATAAAATCTAACAAATTCGTCTGACGACACAGCGCCTTCTTTTTTTCACGCAAGCTAATAATTTTTAGTATTTCGTAGCAAGCTAATAATTTTTTTATTCCTTGCTTTGTAGCTATAACACATTCTTTGCTGGAGTCTATGTTTTCTAAAATTTTTAAGCTCTTTTCAATTGAGCTGAGACCTTCTGTCAAGCTTGCAATTGTCATGTACTTTTCTGGTGGAACTGGGTCTGTTGTTGTTATTTGGTTTTTAGGAGCACTAGCAACTAAGGCCATATTGCTCCGGTGCAGTGGTCATTCCCTGACCTTTCCGCATGCTCCGTATTTGGTGGTGACGGGCTCGAACCCCGGTGTAATCAAGAAGCGTATGCTACGCACTGCTGCTCCTTCCCACCTGGCTACGGAGGCGCCGGAACTGGGTCTGAAGTGTCGGATACTTCAGTGACGTTTTGCTCGTGCATCTCTATGAACTCATTCATTGTCAGCTCCTGACTATGTGAATCCAACAGCTCATTGACATCATCACCATTGACTTCCAAATCTAATTGCCTGGCAAGATTAACAACTTCTTCTATCACATGAGCGACATGATCAGTTTCTGGCGTTGTTTTCATCTAGTTTTTGAAAAAAAAAATGGACAAAGTTTCTTCCAGACACCATTCAATGTTTTTTTGTGAATTTCATCCCAAGATTCTTACGCCATCTAAAACATTGAATTGTTCCAAAAGTCTTTAACAGACATCTCACTATTTTGTCTCATAGCTTCATTCAGACGTGCAAATGAACGCCTCATGTAGTAAGCTTTGAATGTTTTGATGACTCCCTGGTCCATCGGTTGAAGCAAGCTGGTTGTGTTTGGAGGCAAAAACACAACTTTCACACGTGGGTCGAAATTAATTAGGGTGACAGGAGGGTGACCGGGTGCATTGTCAATAAGAAGCATCACTTTAAATGGAATCTGTTTAGACTTGTAATAATATTCGACTTCGGGTTTGAAGTGCTGACCAAACCAGTCCTCAAAAACGGAAGCTGTCACCTAAGATTTATGATTTGACTTCCAAATCACTAGTAAGCTAATTTTAGATATACAGCAAACGAAAAAATCAAGAACCACGTAACTCCGAGTTCGCGTAAGTCGGGGTAGCGTAAGTCAGGGTATTACTGTACTTGCCTGATTTAGTTTGTAACTTTACTTCAAAACTTGAATTAAACTTCAAGTAACTTTACTTGGGATATAAGTTTAGGGTTATAATTTTTGTATTGATATTGAATTTTATTGAAATTGAATCGAAATCAGAACTCAGACCTTGAACTGAGGGGGGGGGGCAGTTGCCCTATGAATCACAGCCATGTAAAATGCCCTGCTTGCTTGATGTTTGTGAAGCAATCAGGTACAGGACATGATATTCCAAAGGCGAATGTCTTTGTGTGTGCACGATGTAAGGAGTGTGATGAAATCAGACGACAACTCAGCGTTGTTATGGGCCTATATGAGAGCATAAAGGACAGGGTGGATGCCATCGAAGGATCTCACTTGAGGAGGCCCATCAAGCACTCAGCTGCCCACATCAATGCCAGAGCTTGCACTTCAACATCACGCAACAAAGCAACAACTCCCAAGACAGAATGTGATGGTTTCACAGGAACTAGTAGTTGTCGGTAACTCTATGGTCAGGGAAATGGGGAACATTTTGTGTAAAAACGATAGGTGGAACAGGACCAAGGTATGTCTGCCAGGGGCAAAGTTTGACGACGCTATTGAGCAGATAAAAGGACACAAAAGGTGATATTGTTGTACACATTGGCACTAATGATATTAAGAGTAGGAGACCAGCAGAATTACTAAACCAGTACAGGTCACTGTTGAAATAGAGCCGGGAATTAGGGTATTGAATTTGAAAGTGTCTGCAATGCACAGACAAGATAGGAGAGAGTATATGATGAGAGCTTTGTCGATCAATTCGGCCGTGGAGGGATTGTTCTAGGCTCAAGAGGTAGAATTTTTCTCAGCCTGGTCTCTGCTTGTTAACACGAGAGACTGCTTTTACAGGGCTTGCTATTTAAGTGTATCCCGAGGTGGGACACACTTCAATAGAAAGAGCGCAAGAATATTTGCTGATGCTATCGAGGCAGTGTTAGGTAGGTTGGAAAACTGCAAGCTTGGGGGGATAAATGGACTAATAGATTAAGAGTAGCCGCTGGCAGAGGTGAAAGTGATTCTTGCACTGCTTCTATTGGAATGAGCAGCAGCCTGGAAAACAAGATTTCAGATTTCAGAGACTGCTGGGAGTCATTGCGGCACAAGGAAACATGGGTTGTGTTAGAGTAGCTAAGAATAGGAACAGGTGCATGTATACCTGCGTGTACACTAATGATAGGAGTTTTATAAATAAAGTTTGATGAATTTGAGGTGTTGGTAAAAACATCAAAGGCAGATATTTTTGGGATATCAGAGGCTTCGTGTCACACAGATATAAGGAATGTAGAACTGGAAGTTAGGGAAATCAATGTGTACAGGAAGGATAGATAGGAAGGGAGGAGGGGTTATGCTGTTAGTTAAGAAACACACAATACCTAAGGAAGTGCATCCAGTTGACAGAGATGGACAGTGCAATGTCCACCTATGTCAACTAGGAAAGCAAAATTGACAGTAGGAGTGTGTTATAGGCCTAATGACTCTGATGAGTATAAGAAAAAACTGTAGAGGAAATAGAGTGGGCCAGTAAATCAGAGTCTTATAATGGGGAATTTTAATTTCCCAGATATTGACTGGAATTTGTGGGTTGGTCACTCACACACTAGCAAGGCTTTTGTAGATATATTGGATGATTGTTTTCTACATCAGCATGTTTGGGAGGCAACTAAGGGAGTAATACTCTTGATCTGATTATCAATAGTGATTCTTCATGCATTAAGAACCTGCATATAAAGGAACCACTAGGTGGCAGTGGGATTTATTCAAAGAGGTAACTACCATCAAGGGTAAAGGGAAGGGTTTTAGCTTTCGAAAAGACGACTACGGAGGTCTGAGACAGTATTTAAATTCTATACAGTGGGACCAACTGATGATGTTACCAACAGCAAATTCAAAATGGGAAGCATTCAAAGAATTAATCTTGAAAGCTACTAGGCTTTACATACCAACTAAGAAATACTGTTCAAAGTTAAGGCCTAAATGGATGTCAGATGAACCAATGAGACATGTTGGCAGAGAAGAAAAAATGCATGGGATACATATAAATTAATGGGTGACATGGAAGCCTACAATAGATATAAGCTGGTCTGTAACCAAGTCATAAAGGAGGTTAGCAGACAAAGGCAGATTATGAGAAATCTTTGCAAAGGATGCAAAAAAAAACAGCAAAGAGTTCTTTACTTACGTAAACTCTAGAAGGAAGGGGATGAATCAGATTGGTCCACTTGATATCGATAGTTAAACTGTTCCTGATCCTGCTCAGGTGGCTACCAAACTAAATGAGTATTTTGCATCTACATTCACACATGAGGAGTTATTCAGCAAGGGGGCATGCGAGAGGCGAACTAAACTCGGGCAGTGAACTAGATGATTTTGTAATAACTGAGAGGAAAGTGGAGGTGAAATTGTTGAAGATAAACATAAGAAAGGCACCTGAGGTGGATGGGATCAATCCAGTTATATTCAAGGAGGCAGCAAAGGAGGATCAAAGGCCGACACAAGTAATTATAGACCTGTGAGTTTAACTTCTGTTTCAGGGAAATTAATGGAGGCACTGGTTAAAGAAGCACTGCAGGATCATCCAGACAAGAATTCAGTTATAGCATGGACACAGCATGGGTTTGTTAAGGCAAAGTCATGTCTGACCAATCTGATTGGATACTATGATGTGGTCACAAAGCAACTGGATGCAGAGAATAACTTTGATATCATGTATTTGGATCTTAGAAAGGCTTTTGATAGTGCTGCACATGGAAGACGGCTGCAAAAATTGGAGCAGTGCGGCATTGTAGAGAAACTGCTGCTATGGATAAAGGGATGATTGAGTGGGAGAAGAAGACAGAGTAGTAATCAATGGACACTGCTCTTTGTAGACTAATGTTATTAGTGGAGTACTTCAGGGTTCTGTGTTGGGTCCATTGTTGTATTCTGTATTTATAATTGATATTGATGATGGTATATCAGGCTTAATGTCCAAGTTTGCAGACGATACGAAGGTCGGCAGGGTTGTTAATGACACTAATGACAGTACGCTGCTGCAACAGGCTCTAGAAAAGTTGGGCAGATGGGATGAGAGAGAGGTGGCAAATGAAGTTTAACACAGACAAATGTAAAGTAGCACATATGAGAAGCAGTAACCCCAGAGTAACATCTCTGTTGTGCTATACTGACAGCGGTAGAGAATGAAAAGTACCTGGACGTAATTGTTCAGGCAGATATAAAGTTTTCTGAGCAGTGGAGACGGTCTGCAAGTATAGCTGACGGTGTCTTGTCAATGATATATAGGAATTTTTTTAGCAGGGATAAGGTGATTATCCCATTGTATAAGCAGATGGTAAGGCCACACCTTGAGTACAGTATACAGGTCTGGAGGTCTCATTTTAAGAAGGATGTAGAGCTGTTGGAATGAGTACAAAGAAGGGCAAAAAGAATGAATGGAACAAAGGGTTGCTCTTAGGAAGAGGGGCTTAAATTTTCAGATTACAGTGATTGGAGACTAGACACCTGTGAGGTGAGGTGATGGAGGTATATAAAGCCTTGAATGGTTTGAGCATGCTGAATGCTGATGGGATTCTTCCTCTTACTCAAAATAATCACCTGAGAGTGCATAAATTCAAATTGAGGAAAGACAGGTGTAGAATAGATGTGCGAAAATTTGTCTTTAGCCAGCGGGTAGTTAATTGGTGGAACAGACCTCCATCATTTGTTGTTGAGTTGATAGCCTAAATAAATTTAAGGCTGAGCTGGAAAGTTATTTAAAACGAACGGAGGGGTAAATCGGAGCTTTTTTTTTTTTTTTTTTTTTTTTTTCTGGCTGATGTTGCATAAGCTTGCTTTCTTGTATTGTATGCCTCTACTAATGTCAACGCCACTTTATAATAAATAAAATCCATATGTATAATATCTATTTTATAATAAAATACACCTACTTTAGTATAAAAATGTGTTTTAATTAAAAATTATAGTGAATTTACAACTGTGTATTTTATTTAAAATAAATTTATACCTGAAAAAATAATTATAGATTGATCTTATGCTCTTATTTATCTTTCATATAACTAATGTAGCGTGAAAGGCTGCCAGTCTTTGGTTTAAAACATTTTGGTAAATGATAGAAGTACAGTAAACTCTGTAAAATCTGGCACTTTTGCAAAAAAGAATTGTTTAAAATCCAGCACATTTTACAAAACAAAATCAACATTTCTATGCGGGCAGGTATTGTCGAGGCCAAGTTATGTCAAGGATCTGGGTATATTCTTACCATGTGTACGCCATATCTAATAATTTCATTACTTCATACAGCATGTTCCCAGCTTTTTCTCACTATTGAATACATCACGAATTGTCAAACTAATAGAGTAAGGTTATCTCCGAAAAGATCTAAACCTTCCAAATACTTCGTAGTTCATTTCACAAATATACATATTCTCAGTTCTAATCTCAATGACATCCATTTCCACTTGCAGTCTGCCAAACCCCATATACTTTTTCTGACAGAATCTCAGTTGTGTTTGTTTGTTATTTGGTTTTTAGGAGCATTAGCAACTAAGGCCATATTGCTCCGGGAGATGCGGTGGTCATTTCCTGACCTTTCCGCATCTTCCGTATTTGGTGGTGACGGGCTCGAACCCCGGTCTAATCAAGAAGCGTGTGCTACGCACCGCTGCTCCTTCCCACCTGGCTACGGAGGCGCCCTGAGAATCTCAGTTATGGGTTGATTCAACTACTGCTCATCTCAGTTGCTCAAATTATTCGCTGTATGATTCCTTTTGCTTCAAATGTGGTACTCGTGCATTCTGATATTCCCTGTCAGAGACTTGATAATTTGAAATCTCCTCTTTTTGATTTTCTCTGGCTGAAAACTTCTCTATTCTCTCATAAATCTCTCATTCTGTGAAATTCATGTTTTGTCTTTACCTCATTCTGTCAAATTCATCTGTCTCTACCATTCTCCCAACTCCACTAATCACTTGAAGCTCTTTGACTTCCTCTCTTTGCAACTTGACTTTCTCCAGTCCAACTTTCCTAACAGTGGTAATTTTCCTTGGTGATTTTAATATTCAGAAACCAGCTGGCTTCCATTTTCTAGTCACACCGACCCAGCAGGTCGAGATGCTGAGGCTTTTGCAATTACTAATGACCTAGCACAGATTGTTCATTTACGTACAAGAATACCGGACAATCCTAACCATACAGCCAACACACTTGATCTTTTTCCTCATAAACAACCCTTCTAAGTACACGGTCAAAGTGAGTGGTCCTTTAGGCACCTCAGATCACAAATTGGTGATTGTCTCTTTTCCAATGCAGCCTTTATCTCATGGCTATTCCCAACCTCGTGTCATTTCGAATTACAAGAATGCAAAATGAAATGATCTGGAGATTTCCTTTCTTCTTTTCCTTGGTCGGATTATTGTTTCAAAACTTCTGATGTCAACCTTTGCTCAGATCGTGTTAGTGAAATTATTCTTGTAGGAATGGAATCCTTTATTCCAGACTCCATTTTAAAATCTCATCCTTTATCTAAACCTTGGTTTTCCAATAAATGTGCTAAGGCTGTTCAAGAGAAGAATATATTGTAATTGGCTTGTTTTCAATTCTCCAGCTTCATTTTCTGCCTACATTAAAGCTCGCAACAATTGTAAAGCAGTTATTAATTAGTCCAAACTAGATTTTGAACAGACCAAGAGTAGAAAATTCACTTCTTGCCCTAATGGTAGCCGAGCATTCTAGTCTCTTGCCAAGGCTACTGGCCGCAACTTTTGCCCATCTCTGCTCCCACCTTTGTCAAAACCAGATGGTTCTGTTGTCACTTCAGCCAGGGATAAAGCTGACCTGCTAGCTTCCCATTTTTCTTCCAACTTATGTATTAATTAATGATCTTGGTAAAACACTTCCCACCATTCCCAACGTACTCCATTCAATGCCTTCAGTGATCTTTCATCAAAAGGGTCAGGAGGATTTTGTTCTTTGACACTTTTTTCACTTTCTTATTCCAAAGGTGTTTTTCCTTCTGCTTGGAAAATTTCTCATATCCAGCCAGTTCCTAAAAAGGGTGACAAATCCTTCCCATTCAATCATTGTCCCATTGCAATTACTTCTACTCTTTCTTAAGTAATGTTGAAATAAATTAACTGCCAACTCTTAAACAACCTAGAAATCTTCCTATTCTAGATTGCCTGTATGGATTCGGTCCGTGTTGATCCACTGGTGATATTCCTGCTTATCTTCAAGAATATTACTTATTTATGGACAAATTCAATGGAAAAGGTTGGTGAAACACAAGTAGTTGCTTTTGACATCTCAAAGTCTTTCGATCGTGTTTGGCATAAAGGTCTTCTAAACAAGCTTCCATCTTCTGGTTTGTCAACTATTTTTTGTAATTCTTGTAGGAATGGAATCCTTTATTCCACACTCCATTTTAAAATTTCATCCTTTATCTAAACCTTGGTTTTCCAATAAATGTGCTAAGGCTGTTCAAGAGAAGAATATATCATAATTGGCTTGTTTCCAATTCTTCAGTTTTTTCCAGTTTTTTTCTCTGATTGCTCACTGAGGGTGATGGCTCTCTGTCTTCTAACTTCTATACTAATGCTGGTGTTCTCCAAGGTTCAGTTCTCAAACAATTTCAACTTCTTAAATATCTGCTACCAATTGCTTAAATCCCGATCTCCAGGTAATTCTCCAGTGGGGCAAAGACAACTTTCAATCCTTCTAAAACTCAGTCTTGTCTTATATCTGGCAAAAAGAGATTCTTCTGCTCTTATGCTTATCTTTGGTGATACTCCGATTTCTAGGCAAGCTGGTGTTCTCCAAGATTCAGTTCTCAAACAATTTCAACTTCTTAAATATCTGCTACCAATTGCTTAAATCCCGATCTCCAGGTAATTCTCCAGTGGGGCGAAGACAACTTTCAATCCTTCTAAAACTCAGTCTTGTCTTATATCTGGCAAAAAGAGATTCTTCTGCTCTTATGCTTATCTTTGGTGATACTCCGATTTCTAGGCAAGCTGATATATCTCTTTTGTGGATTACCTTAATTTCTAATCTCTCTTTGCACAAGCACATTACATATATTGCTTCCTCTGCATCTAAAAAACTTGGTTTTCTCTTTTGCTCTCAGCATTACTTTTCTTTCAGACAGCTGTTTAATCTGTACAAATTGCAAATCCGCCCCTACAGTGGAATATTGTTCCCACATCTGGGGCGGTGCCCCCAAAACCTTCTAGATTCCATTCAGAAGAGGGAAGTTAGGTTAATTAATGACTCATCTCTAACAGAGTCTTTCCACTTGATGTCTCATAGACGTACTGCTGCATGCCTTTTCTATAGATACTTCCATGGGCACTGTTCTTCTGAATTTTCTTCTATAATTCCGGCTCTCTCTTTCAAAACAGTCCGATCACATGCTACCACTAGCCAACATCCATTTACTGTCCAACTTCAAACACACAGGACCAACTTTTCATATTCCTCGTTTATTCATTCAACTGCTGTTTTCTATAACAACCTTCCTTCATACGTATTTCCTGAAAATTACAGTCTACAGAAGTTCAAGTCCAATGTCAAAAAATATCTTCTTTCGTCTTCTCAACCTCCAACCCAAGCACAGTACTAAGTACTATAGGTTCTATTACCTCTCGTGTTTGGCGTTCTCATTAAAAAAATAAAAAAATAAAAAAAAAATAATTAGTAGCAACCATCACATTTGTCTTCAAAAATCCATGCAAGGTAAAATTGCTCTCTTAATATCTCTGTAGGAGTATCTTGTCTTCTCATCTGTTTTTGTGCGATTTAAACTGCATAGGTAATATAATCATCTCAGTTCTCATAGCAGAATGATCTTACCTCTACAAGTTTCCCTGATATTGCCCTACTTTCAAACAGATGGCCAAACATAATTTTTTAAACTTTTTTAAAAATGTTTTACAATTTTTTTTTTAAAGATGGAAACAGCCAAGGTCTGTTTCAGGATAACCTGGTCTCTTCAGATAGCAGGTGCTCTTTAATTAAAACATGCTGAAAAAAACAGTTGTAAAGAAGTAGTCTGTGCGTGCAATGCAATATAAAATCAGTTTTCAAAATTTTAATATAGCCAAAGCAGTTTTGTCTCATGAATGGCTAGTTAACTATTTTAAAAGCCCACCTGTTTGAAAGCAGTGCAACACCAGGACAACCTCATCACAAAAGCAAGGTGTATTCTGCTGTGAGAATTAAAACTACATTATATCAATACAACTGTAATTAAAACTACATTGCACTGATAATGCAATTTGGTTTTAATTCTATCTGCAGAATACCACATAGACCATGTAGTTTTAGCTATAACTTTACAATTTCTCTCTTAGTCCTCCCTTATTACAGCTATGTGGCTGGTAATACAGTCCTCGCATGAGATGGTGATCAGTTTGATGTCACTTTAAGACAGTTGAGAGTAAAGAGAGAATGAAAATGCCAATGTGGGTACATTCTTCTGCTGCAAAATTGTACCCACATTGGCATTTAATGAAGAATACATTTTTCCAGCAGAAAAATGTCATCATTATCATCGGTCTTTTTCAATCCACTGCGGGATGAAGGCCTCTCCAGCGACTTTCCAGTTCCTTCTGTTTTGAGCACTGGCCATCCATTTACTACCCACAAACTGACGAAATTCATCTATCCATCTCCGCCTTTGTCTTCCAGGTTTTCTTCTAGCTCCTCTTGGATACCATTATGTTATTTTCTTAGTCCATCAGTCATCACGTCTTCGAGCTATGTGTTCTGCCCAAGACCATTTTAGTTCTTTAGTTTTGATAAGAATGTCCTTTACTTGAGTTTGCTGCCTAATCCATGTGTTTCTCTTCTTATCTAACAGTCTGATTCCCAATATATAACTCGTTCCATTCTTCGCTGTGTAGTTCTCAGCTTCTCTTCCATTCTTTTGGTGAGTGCCCAAGTTTCACTTCCATAAGTCATGGTGGGGAGTATACATTGGTTCATTATTTTACGTTTCAGACAAACTGGGATATTGCTCTTCAGTATGTGACTATATTTCTTGAATGCTATCCATCCAAAAAATTTATTCTTCTCTTGACTTCCAGCCATTTATCATTATTACAGCTAATAACTTGTCCCAGGTAAGTATACGACTCCACCTTTTCAATTACTGCTCCTTCAATCATTATTTCCCTTTCTGTGGCATACTTGTTCATCATTACTTTTGTTTTAGCCATATTCATCTTTAGTCCAAAATCCTTACTAGCTGTGCATAACTGATTAACATTTTCCTCTAATTCTTTGTGATTGTGGCTTATGACCACAATTTCATCTGCAAATCGTAAATGGTTTAGGTACTCTCCATTCACATTGACTCCTTTCTGCGACCAGTCTAATTTTCTGAAAGCTTCTTCAAGGGCAGCAGTAAACAGCTTCGGAGATATTGTCCTTGTCGAACTCCTTTCTCAATTTTAAATTTCCTACTGTCTTTGTCTAGTCTAATAAAGGAGGTAGCACACTCATATATTTTCTTCAAAATCATAATATATGGGGTATCAATGCCGTGTCTTTCCAGTGCCCGAAACATTGCCTTATGCTGTATGGAGTCAAATGCCTTTTCATAATCCACAAATTCCAGGCATAATGGTGTTTTTTTATTCATTGGCTTTCTCCATTAGCTGTGATATTACGTGAAGGTGATCCATAGTTGAGAATCCTGTCCTAAAGCCAGCTTGCTCTTTCGGTTGATTCTCATCAAGTATTCTTTCTAATCTGTTAGTAATGACCCTTGTGAACAACTTGTAGATGTGGGATAACAAGCTAATTGGTCTATAATTTCCAATTTCTGATTTATCTCCTTTCTTATGCAGCAAAACTATGATTGCATTATTCCACTGCTTAGGCGTCACACCTTTTCTAATGCACATTGTGAAGAGCCTTGCCAGTTTTTGTGTTATGTCTCTTCCTCCCAATTTTAACAACTCTACAGTAACTTCATCTTCCCCCGGGGCTTTCTGATTCTTCATTTTCTTCAATGCATGTTCTACCTCATTAGGAAGAATATCGGGTATGTCGTATGTGTTGCTACTTTGCAATCCATCTTCCCCACTGCTGGCATCATTCCCTCGCTCCTTGTATAATTCTCTATAGTAGTCTTCTGCTATTTGAATTATGCCTTCTCTGCTGTTTATAAGTACACCATCACTATTCTTCAGTTTCAGTATCATTTGTCTTTCTGTATTACTGCTCATGGCTGCTGATTTAAATCCTTTGTTTTCCCTTAATGCTTGTTCTACTTTTCTTGTGTTAAATCTTCTTTTGTCCTCTCTGAGTCTCTTTCTAATGGCTTTGCATAACTCAGTATACTCACTTTTCTCCCTCTCAGTTTTTTTCTTGCTCTTCATTTGTCGTCTTCGGTTCATCATGACAAGTGTTTCTTGACTAATTTTTTCTTCTTTGGATTTCTTTTTCCCTATAGGTTTCTTGGGCATTATCACTTTCAGAAAGTTGTAATATTCCTCGTTGATATCGTTGTCCTGAGCAGTCTGCATAAGCTCAAACTTGTTCTTAAGTTCCAGTACATACTGCTTTTTCTCCTCTTCTGTTATCTCAACAATCTTTGTATTATTTACTCGAGTCAGTTTTTTCCTTTCCTACATCTATATCAAGTGTACATCTTACCATTCTGTGATCACTTCCAACATTTACCTTATTCAATGAATGGTAACATCATTCACAATATATCTTCTGTTAGTGAGGATGAAGTAGATTTCATTAGTTGTTAATCCATTTGGACTCTTCCATGTACACTTTCTGTTCACCCTTTTCTTGAATAAAGTGTTCATTACTGACAGTCCTTGAGATTCTGTAAATTCTACAAGTCTTTCACCTCTTTCATTTCTTTCACCAATTCCAAAATTTCCTATAGTTACCCTTTCTGCACTGCTTTGTCTTTTTCCAACCTTAGCATTGGAGTCCCCCATAATAATAGTGTAGTGGGTTTTCTGCTCATCTGGAAGACTCAATTTCGGTGTACATTTCTTCAACCTCTTCATCATCGTGGCTCGATGTTGGTGCATAAATCATTATAACCTTTAGCTTGTACCTCTTAGAAATACTGAGTATTAGTCTTGACACCCTTGGTGATGTACTTTTGAATTCCAAAAATGTTGTTTTTTTATATCTTTATGGACCAGAAAGCCAACTCCACCTTCACTCCTTTCACTGTTTCCATTGGTATACAGCAGATTTCCACTTGATAAACTTATAAGTGATTCATTTCTTCTTCTTGTTTCAGCCAAACCAATGATATTACAATTAACATTTCTGAATTCCTTTTCCAGCTCTAATATCCTGTCTTCACCGATGAGTGATCTTATGTTATAACAGGCCAGGTTCAGTTTCTGTGCATGGCAGCCTGGTCGTACCCAGAGATTCTTAGCACTCTCTGCTTCCACTCTGATCCTCTCGCTGCCGTAAGAGGGAGAGTGAAAGCTGCTGGGGACTGAGGGCCATTTTTTTCGCCGTGCTGTCATATGCTGGAGAGTTTGGTCTTTTCCTCTTCACGCTGACCAGGCGTCTTGAAGAGAACCACTCTACACGTTCGTTGCCACCTAAGTGACGTAATAGGGCTTACCATCGAGAAGGTGTGCATGAATGGATTTTAGGGAGGCAGGCAACCGGACTTCTCCTAAATCTTCTGTAATAGAGAGATATTGGATCCATCAGTGTTTTAGGCTGAGTGTCTGATAACACACAGGATACCTGTTCCCCTCTAAGCCCCCCCCAGAAAAATGTATTATTCATAAAATTTATGGCTCATCTCTTCCACTCTTCCATAAACAGCAACTTATTGATGAACATAAACTACAGCTTTAATTACATATATGCCAATATATGTAATTAAATACATATGTAATTATAATGTAATTATATCTAATAATTAAATAATTAAGCAAGCAAGCCACTAATTATAGTGGAGCACGGTATTTTGCTGCCATTATAACTAGTCTTATAGCTTGTCGTGTGCATGATTAAAGTAGGGAAGAATATACTGACAAAACAGTTGTAAAGAAGTTCACTGTGAGCTGTAATGTGGTGTACAAAATCAAAGTTTTTCAATATAGTTAAAGCTATTTAGCTTATTATTTTAGCTAAACTGAAACAATTTGGCCTCTTGTCAGTGGATAGGTACTCAAAGGTATAAGAGCTGAGAACTCAGTTGTGATGGCCAAATAGCTTTGAAATGGCGTTGTCTGGGTGGTGGCACTGAAATGAAAATAAGTAATGGAAGGCTTCTCTAATGGGGAAGTGCTACTCTTTCAATGTATAACACAGTTCATTGTGAAGGATTTCACAATGTTAGATGTGATAATAATGATGCCTAATGTACAAACTTCAGTTTATCTCAAAATTCAACTCTGCACTAATGATGCAATTGCACTAAAAATGTTGTAGTTTGAATTTTACAGAGTTTAAGGCTTTTTGTACTATAATTTGTTTAGTGTAATGTACACTATTTATCAATGGCCATAATTTTTATCTCTTGCTTGATGCTCATGGTATGCATGCCACTGGTTCACTATCTTTGTCCTAGACTCTATCCAAAACATTTGCTTCATTCAGTCATGTCCAATCGTTGTTCAATTCCAAACTTTCAAAACTAACTTTTTTCCTTTTTATCTCATCTATTCTGTCCTTTGGAACAAGCTTTCTTCACATGCATTTCCAGTATTAACAAATATCTCCAAATGGGGGAAAAAATCAACAAATATCTGACACTGTCTTCTCTACCTTCAGCTCACACAAGTATATGGTACTAAAGTACTGTACATTCTAAAACCTTTTGTGTTTGGAAGGGGGAAACTATTTTAAAAAAAATATATATATATTTATCAAAAATTTTCTATAATATTAATAAGCCAAGGTGTTGGATTCAGTGGAGTGATCATCATCTAATGGAAGTGGAACATAAGTACTTGGCTGCACAATTCCAGACAATTAATCAAGCATACTATATTATTATGGTATCAGATATTATCTGAATTTTTAACCTAGCTTGCAATGAAGTTTTATTGATTAATGATAAAGTATATGACTGACACAAAATGATAGCTTTACTGGCAGGGCATATTCTTTATCAGTAATTACAGAACAGTATTTTACTGAATTACAGACTTCAACTGTGAAACAGTATTTTACCTTCAGTTCAGGAATAGTAACTTACCACATCAGAGACTCCCACTTTCTTACACCATTTTTTTTACACTGTATGTGACTTGAAATGCAAATATTGTCCTGTGTAAATGTAGAGTTTCCAAAAAATGTGAGATTTTAAAGAAGTATCAGCACAGGAGTGACAAAAAAAAAAAAAAAAACTTGTATGGCATCAGCGAAAAAAATAAAATAAAATTTAAAAAAAGAGTAATGTCATCTGTCCATCCTCTAATAATTTATTTACTTCTTTCTTAAATGTATTCAAACTACCCACTCGCGCAATAGATAAAAGTTTGTTCCAACAATTAATTACTCTGCATGAAAGCATATTTTCGCACGTTAACCTGCAACCATCTGTTCTCAATTTAAATTTATGTATCCTTAAGTATATTATCCAAGCAGGAGTTTATGATGTAACCAGTATGTAATTTAGCAAATTGGCATATTAATAACATAGCATGCTGATATATTATTCTGGGATTACTGCTATTCATATGCAGCACCTTGCATTTATAAATGTTAAAACCTCATGTGTATCCTCTCAGAAGATCTAATTTTTCTGGGTCTTGTTGCAGTGGTAGACTTTGATTCATTAACCACCCTGCCAACCTTTTATCAACTGCAAACTTAAAAGAAAGGAAGCTTGATACGAAGGAGTGTGCTCAGTTTTTTGACAAGGGGACTCACTCAAGAAAAAATTTTATTAAGGATCATCTGCAGTTAAAACAGACTGTTAAATTTTATCAAAATATTTTATTTTCTAACTAACAGGTTTGGTATAATCCACAAAAATTTAGCAAGTAGTTTCCAGTGTACTCCCCCACAGCCAGTGAGAGGGAAACCACTACACACTTATCAGATTGACACCCTCCAAGAATTTGTCTAGTTCTTCCTTGAATTTATTCAAACCACCTACCTCCACAACAACAAATGGAAGTCTGTTCAAACAATCAACCACCACCTGTCTGAAACCAAACTTTTGCACATCTAGGCTATAACCATCCTTCATCAACTTAAATTTATGCCCCTTCATGAGTGTAGTTTTAGCAAGAAGAATGCCATTAACATTCAGCTTACTCAATCCATTCAAGGCCTTAAACACCTCACAGTCAGTTCACCACACAGGTGCTTAGTCTCCAGAACTGAAGCCATTCTAAGTAAGGTGCCCTTTTGTTCCCTTCATCAATCTGGTCACCCTTCACTGTACCCATTTCAGAAGATCCTTCTGTAAAGTGAGGCCTCCAGACCTGTATACCAGAGGTCCCCAAATGGTTAGAGAAGCGGGACACTTTGAATTTTTGAATTTTTGGAATATTTGGTGGGTTGGAGAAAATTCCTAATTATTGAAAACTATATTCGCTCATATTTATGCAGAGAAACAAATTTTATACCTACCTATATCTACAGATTCAAAAATAAATCAATGAATATGTAATATAAAATATACCAGCTCGTTTATATCAAATTTTAATTATTATTTATTCATTGTACTAATCACAAAAATACAGTTAGTAAAACAATGAAATTATAATTAATGCGATGAATATGGTATTAGAGTGTGACTGAGTTTTGTAATATCGGGTTTTAAAGTACTAGTTCCAATTCTTAAAAAGTGTCACGTAAATGCAGGTCAGTTAGTTGTGATCATATTTTTGATTTTACATATTTCATTTTTGAAAAGATCTGCTCACATATATACGTACTTCTGAAAATTGATGTAACTTTTCTTACAAAATTTTTAATTTTTGGATAATCTGACTCAGATAATGTTGAATAAAATTGAATTAGATTTTCATTTTTAAATACTGTCTTCAGTGCATCATTAGATTCAAACATCTCTGAATTATTTTTACAATCAGAAATGCTATCTGCAAAATTTTCCTGCAACAAACTTAACGTTTTGAACAAAATTTTCAGTGGAAAAATTACAAATAGGCAATTTTTGGATAAATTATTGCAACATGGAAAATGCAAAAAATTCTTCCGAAGTAACTGACTTTTAAATAACTCCAGTTTTGTTTCAAATGCATTGACGTTGTAATACAATTCAATGACAAGTTTGTCTCGTCCTTGTAGTTTTTTTAAGAAAATTCAGGTGTTCATATATATCGGTTAAAAAGGCAAAGTTCCAAACCATTTGAGATCCGACAGTTCTTCTTCAAATTTTTTGTTCATAAACAGATCTATTTCACTCCTAAGTTCAGAAAAATTGCTTCAACATGTGACCGCGACTCAACCATCATACTTCAGTGTGGTACAACAAATCACTGTATTCAGCCTCAATTGTTTCAAGAAATTTTTTTCATTGTCGATGATTCAGACTAATCTTGCAAATAACATTTACTGTTGACTGAATCTATGACCAAAAAGTTCCGGACAAAGACTGTTGGTGAATTATACAATGAAATTGCATTGGTTTTTTAATATTTTTATTCTCAACATATTTATGAAGTTTAACATGACCCATGAAACCAGTTTTAGTACCGACCATATTTTTAGCCCCATCCGTCGTAACCACTGATAGCAAATCCCAATTCAATTTGAGACAGTCAATTTTCTTCTGATACACTCAAAAATATATGTTCACCTGTTGTATCTTTTCAAGCATTTTTAATGCAACCAGCTCTTCAGTTACTTCGAATTTTGATTTACACCTCAGATATAAATTAGTAATTGAGCTGTATGGCTTCTACCTTCACTCTCATCAATTGCTATTGAAAAATGTGTGAATTCAAGAACTTTTTCTACGAGTTGATTTTAAAAATTAGCTCCTAAAATCTTCAATTCTTCTCGTTACAGTTGATGAAGATAAACTTAGACACTAAATTCTTTATTTTCTCAGGACATACTTCTACAATTTCCAAAGAAATTCGTTTTACAAATTCTCCATCCATAAAGGCCCCTCCTTCTTCGACAATAATTTGGGAGGCTCAAAAACTAGCTCTAGCTGCAGATAAATTTTGATAAGTAAAAGTTATAATCTTCTGTTATTGACTTTGAAAAGTTTGGTTTAGTTCTTGAGTTTTTTCTGCTGCAAAGCTCCTTGAAATTTATCATAATTTGAGACATGTTTTGTGGTGTAGTAACATTTTACATTATATTCCTTGAACACCAACAAGACTTCATTGCAAATAAGGCAAGTGCAAGTATCATTAATCAGTGCAAAAAAGTAATTAATTGGCCACTGCTCATTAAAAACATGACACTCAACATAAACTTTTCTTTTTTTTCCGACATGATTTTTATGGAGTCACTGGAATAAAAAAAATAAATAAATACTGAATTAAGTAAGCAATGATGAGTCTTAAAATTTATGAAATATTTTAACAAATTTATTTACAAATTTGAAATAAACTTTAAGGTTTATTGCAAAAAATTTTAAATGGTTGATTTTTAGCAAATCGTTTCCGCAGCTTTTCGTATGACATGGAATGTGATTTTAATTACTACCAAAAATGTAACATCAGATAAAAACTGCACATATTTACCTGACTACAAAACACGACACTAACTCGTTGAGGCTATCAAAGGTAGTTGTGCATTCGAAGCATTCAATCAATACATTTCTGTGTTTTCTCTTAATGGCTTATTAAACAAAACGTATATACAAGACTCTAACAGAATGTTTAACTTGCAACTTAACAAGTGAACTGCTAACTTAGTACTAAAGAAAAATATTTACAACATAATGGTCAGAAAGTAACACCCACTACAAAATGGGTAAGTCTCTATGGAGGGGATGTAAACATCACCGAAGCCAAGATAAGGGATTAGGAAATCCATAATTGCCAACTATTGCTATTAATGACATGATCAAGATTAACGGATTATTTTAACGATGTTTCCAAGAATAGTTTTGAGTGGAAATAATAGAATTAATATCTAACAAGACTAAGCTGATGAGACAACACTATTAATCTGTAAGATGAATGTTAAAATAATCTGTAAAATTTGTTTTTCATAAATTTTATTGTGATCTAATATAAACATTAATTTTTACAATCTAATTGAAATATCCATGGGTCGGAAACATCCTGTAGTTTGGGGACCCCCTGCTATATACAAAACTCGAGATCAAGCCTAACCAGGCCTGGTACAAAGTGATAATCACCTCCTTATTCCTGTATCTCATTGAGAAAATCCCATGAGCTGTTCTGGTAGCATGTCTCCACTGATCACAGAAGCTCATATCTGACTGCACAATTACTGCCAGGTCTTTTCCTTTTCCACTATCCTTAGTGTAGTACCACACAATTAATAAATTACTCTGGGAATACTGCTACCAATATGCAGTAACTTGCATTTGTCAAGGTTAAACTTCAATTGACATTTCTCAGCCATTTCAACCAATTTTTTTTTAGATCGTGTTGCAGTACTGATCCTGATTACTGTCATTAAGCACTCTGGCAACCTTTGTATCATCTATCATCTAAAAACTTTGAAATTTAGCTGTGATAAAAATTCATCAATATCAATAATAAATACTGAAAACAATAACGTGCCCAGCACTGAACCTGAGGAACTCTATTGATAACAATAGTCCACAAAGAGAAGTGTAATTGATAACCACTCTATGTCTCCTTAAATTTAACCATCCCTTTAACCATAGCAGTAACTTGCCCTTAATGCCATATTGCTCCAGTTTTACAAGTCTTTTATGTGCAACAGTATCAAAAGCCTTCCTGAAATGCCAGTATATGATATCTAAATTATATTTTGCATCCAGTTCCTCACTGTATCGCAGTAATCCATCAGATTGGTTAGATGAGACTGCCCCGTAACAAATCCATTCTGTGACTGCAGCATAATTGCATTCCTGTCCAGATAGCCCTGCATTACTTCCTTAACTAGTGACTCCATTATTTTCCCTGGACCAGATGTAGTAGTAGTAGCAGTGGCATTTGATGTAAGAAAGCAAGTGTATGAGCTTATGCAGCATCAGCCAAAAAAAAAAAAAAAAAAAATCACACCATTCCCTCCAAATACCTGTCCAGTTTCTCCTTGAATTTATTCAACCTATCTACTTCCACAACGACAGATGGAAGTTTGTTCCAGCACTTAACCACCCGCTGGCTAAAGCAAATTTCTGCACATCTAATCTACATCTGTCTTTTCTTAATTTGAATTTATGCCCCCTTAGGTTCGTAATCTGAACAAGTGGAAGGATCCCATCAGAATTCAGCGTGCTCAACCCATTCAAGGCCTTATACACCTCAATCAGATCACCACGCAGGTGCCTAGTCTCCAGCCACTGCAATTTGCAGAACTTAAGCCTCTCTTGGTAAGAAGATCCCTTCATTCCCCTCACCAATCTTGTTGCCCTTCTCTGTACACGCTCAAGTAAATCTACATCCTTCCTAAAATGAGGCCTCCAGACCTGTACGCAGTACTCAAGGCGTGGCCTGACCATCGCCTTATACAGAGGGATAATCACCTCCTTTTCCCTGCTAGCACAATTCCTATATATCATTGACAAAACCCCATGACCTGCCCTGGCAGCCTGTCTGCACTGCTCAGAAAACTTCATATCTGACTGCACAATTACTCCTAGGTCTTTTCATTTTCTACCACCTTAAGTGTAGTACCACACAGTTGGTATGTTTCTCTGGGGTTACTTCTACCCATATGCAGTACTTTGCATTTGTCAAGGTTAAACTTCAATTGCCACTTCTTAGCCCATCTGCCCAAATTATCTAGATCCTGTTGCAGTAGCACACTGCCATTACTGTCATTAACAACCCTGCCAACCTTTGTATCATCTGCAAACTTCGACATTAAGCCTGATATACTTTCATCAATATCATTGATAAATATACAAAACAACAGTGGACCTAACACCGAACCCTGTGGGACTCCACTAATAACATTAGTCCAAGAAGAGCAGCACCCATTGATTACCACCCTCTGTCTTCTCCCACTTAACCATCCTTTTATCCTACGTAGCAACTACCCTTAATACCATTCTGCTCCAATTTGTACAATAGTCTTCCATGCGCAACAGTGTCAAAAGCTTTCCTGAAATCCAAATATATGATATCAAAATTATTTTTTGCATCCAGTTCCTTTGTAACCACATCATAATATCCTATCAAATTTGTCAGACAAGACTTTCCCTTAACAAACCCATGCTGTGTCTGAATTATTGCTGCAGTCTTGTCTAGACGATCCTGCAATGCATCTTTAACCAGTGACTCCATTATTTTACCCGGAACAGAAGTTAAACAAACTGGTCTGTAATTACTCGTGTCACCCTTCGATCCCCCTTTGTGAATTGGGGATACATTTGCACATCTCGAGTCTGTGGGTACCTCCCCTGAGTCCAAGGACGCTCTCATAATTATGGCTAAGGGTTTGTTTAGTTGCTTTGCCGCCTCCTTTAATATAACTGGATAGATCCCATCCACCCCAGGTGCTTTTCTTATGTTTAACTTCAGCAATTTCTCCTCCACTTTGCTTTCAGTTATTACAAAATCATTAAGTATCCTGCTACAATTTGATAACCTTCTGCCATTTTCAAACCTGAATAATTCCTCATCTGTGAATGTAGAGGCAAAATACTCATTCAGTTTGTTTGCTATCTGAGCAGGATCATCAACAGTCGAACCATCGATGTCAAGTGGACCAATCAGATTCATCCCTTTCCTTTTAGAGTTTATATAAGTAAAGAAATCCTTGCTGTTTTTCTTAGCATCTTTTGCCAAGGATTTCTCGTAATTTGCCTTCGCCTCCCTAACCTCCTTTGTCACCTGATTACAGACTAGCTTATATCTGCCAAAGGCTTCTGAGTCGCTTGATAATTTATATGCATCCCATGCATTTTTCTTCTCTATTACGAGTCTCATTAGTTCATTAGATAACCATTTAGGCCTAAACCTTGAACAATATTTCTTAATAGGTATGAAACTTTTAGTAGCTTCCACGATTAATTCCTTGAATTAAACCAAATTACCGTGTTATACGAGGGTTACCTGTATAAGGAATATTATTAGCTACAATCTTTACTTATAATAGAATTTTTACTCATATAATATTGTTTATTCACAATATACAATTATGTTCCTAACAAAAAATATTATAATATTACTGTCCCTTAATTTAGTGAGATTCTCATGAATCTCACTAATATTTTTATATTAGTAATAATTTTATTTTAGAAGCAAAATTTTCGTGGCCCACTTAACAGTTTCCATGGCCCCCAATTTTATGACTTTTACCTGTGGCCCCTCAGAAATATGGCATAGCCCCCACTGAGAACCACTGACTTAGATAATGACCTTTCCTTTTATCAGCCATGTTTAAGAACAAAATAAATCTAAGATTCTTATCAAAATACCAGAAATACAGTGCCAGTAATACACTGCACACAGTTGTTTAGCACTGGTGCACTTTGCAAATCAAACTGACTGCATAATGTATGTTTATTTATATGAAGGACCAGAAGTGGAATTGAGTCAGAAATAAGTGGGTTAGACTACTTACTGTACACACAATTTTTAAAAACTGTTTTGCCCTCTAGTGGGCATGTTGTAGCATCCTAGCAAGCAGCAATTAAAAAAAAAAGTATTAAAATTACATAAATGTGAATTTTAATATTCCTCAAGTATGATCTTCAGTTTTTTAGATCTCAACAATAATTATTTTTTAAACGGAGAAGTATAGTTACAAAGAAAAAAATTCGGTACAGCCTTGCATTCATATAAGAAATGCACTGCACATCCTTAGCAATGTTAATTTTTAAAAGGGTTCTGTTTCCCTTAAACCTTGTTTGATTCACTAGTTGGGTTTTTTTTTTTTTTTTTGATAACTTCTGTGACTGAAGATATTTGTTCTCGTTATCCATGCTAATACCACAATAAAGAATAAAATTTTGAAATAAAGTTTAATGTATTTCTTTATATGAAAAACCAGAAAAATATGTAGGCACATCACACCTCATTCTGATTTCTGACATTTTTTTTTTTTTTTAACTAAAAAAAATTGACTGGTAGCCAGAGTATCACAACGTGCCTACAAATGTTATTTTATTTTTTATGAGCTCAACACTCGGTTAAAAACTCTTTCTGTGATTTAATCACATGGCTTTATATTTTAAATTATTTTCTTTTATGTAAATTTCATTCATAATCTATCTATACTAATGCTTAAAACTGTGTGATTCAGACTTGTAAATAACAGCATGGGTGGCAATTTGCTAGCGAACATAAGTCAAGGACTGCCTATACTTGGTGAACAATGAAAATAAACTAATGATTTAACTGAAAAAGATGAAGAGCTATTTAGCAAATAATACTTACTCCTTCTAATAGACCCGTTCTAATTTCAGGACCTTTGGTATCTAAAGCAATAGCTATTGGATAATGTGGAATTTTCAACTCATCACTCAGTTTTTTTACTGCCTCACGAACATTTGTAATTGTTCCAGCATGATACTAAAATAAAAAAAACGAAAGAAAAAAAGAAATGGTGAATTATTAATTCACTGACTTATAGAGCACTCATCATAATATATATATTTTTTTATGAAAACCCCAAACACAAAAGGTATCAAAACCTATAGTACTAGTACTTAGTACCGTGCATGGGTTGAAGGAGAAGTATGGGGGGAGGGGGATGCCGGAAACTTTGCTCTAGAGAACTAAACATGGGTTTCACCACTTCCTAGATAATTATATTGTTAGAATGTCAGGATCAACTCAAGTTAGAAATTTATACGTTCAGTGAAGAGGGATCTTAAAAGAATTTAAACTGATATACCTTTAACATCTCCCCCCCCCTGTAAGTTTAATTTATTGAATATTAATAGAAAAGAAAAGGCTATACCTCCCTAACTACCCAGGGGGAACAACTGGGGTACTCCCATAGTACATCCTGGGTCTGCTGGGAAGGCTTGGTACTTTATAATGAATTGTTGATGCAGCACTACTTATGTTGAGGAAGGCAGCAGATGCTGCCAAAAGCTTCAGTTTTCAGTAGTATGGGTTTAACGCTTTTAATGCATAGTATTTTAAAGTATCATAGTAGTAAGGGTTTAACACTTTTATATGTATAGTATTTTTCAAAGTTTTATATGATTTGATAGAAAAGGCTATACCTCCCTAACTACCCAGGGGGAACAACTGTATATTTTAAATTATATTTTATAATTATATTTTAAATTATATTCATATGTATATGTCAAATTATCTACACTTTACAGTCAATTTTACTTATTTATTTTATTTATAATTTTATTTCACTTATGTTTATAAAGTTATAATTGGTCAGAGTTGGCGGCGTCAATTATGGATAGATTTCCTGACCACAGAGGCCTTTTTAGTGATCTTTGGGATACTGTCTTCAAACCTTAACAAGGGACTAAGAAACAAACTCTATTAATTCAATTATTCAAAAAATTAAACTTACAAAAAAATTGGTAAAAAAAGTGTATCAAATTGTTTGATTTCTTAATAAAAATGTATAATTACCAAATACAACACAGTATATATAGAAACCATTAAGAGGTAGGGAAACTAAATTAAGAATGTTAATTTTCTGTTAATGTAGTTATTTATTGAACTTAATTAAAAAATAAATGGGCCTCTAGGCAGCAATTTTAAATCATATATAGATCATTACATGGATAATTTGAAGCACAACAAAAAACTAGAATTGCAAGTTTTCACATAAATTAGTAAATTTTTTGAAATAAAGTTAATGAAGGAAAAATAGCCATTAAAACAGTAAAGAAAGTTGATATTTATACTTACCTAGTGGAGAGAGGTTTAACATTTAGATTACCTGTTTGCTAAGGAAACAATGAAACTACAAAATAAATATAGCAAATTGATTAATGCTGTTATTAAAGTAAAGGTAAAAGAAGATACTATTCTGCTATGAACTGAACCATCCCTATATCAAAACAAAAATAAATAAATTAAATTAAAAATAAAATTGAGAACAGAAAAGAGAAGGACCAAAGCAATACTCATGTTAAGAGGAGTTCACATCTCACTGCTTAGGAGTCTACATCTAAAGAACAAGCACTATTAAAATAATATCATAAACAAAGAGCTCACAAGTACTATCTTTTCAAAGAACAGTATTTGCTGTATTTATTTTGTAATTCAAGTTTCCTAAGTTTAATTTAATAATGATATAACCATACATTTCATTCCCCATAAACTGTTACGGCGGGTACAGATGAAACCAAATCCCCACCTCACATTCAGCTTTCTTCTTCTGTCACATTTAGTTTGAATGCTTGTCCACAGCTCGGATTATTCATTATGTTTTAATTTATTCTATCATTCAGTTTATATATTAATAACTTAATTAATTGAGCTATTTATTTAAAATTCAATTTCTTTTTATTATGATTTCTTAATTTTGGTTTGCATATTTGCATGTTTTGGATTCATCGATTGTAGGAATCAATGCTTAAATTTACATTTTGTATGTTATGTTCCCTTATTTATTCCACAAAGGGTGGTGGTGGCCATAGCATATTTTATGTTTATTTTGTTCATTTTCTTTCTTCATGTCCAGGGCATATTGGACATCCACTGATATCTTGCAGGGATAACAATCAGTGATTGAAATATGACCTTTGTTTGGAGTTTACAAGTGCTTTTGTGGTATGATTTTAGTAGTTCAATCTTTGGGAGCATGGGCATATGTCTCTTTGAGCATGGAGCCATGGTTAGGGTGAGTACTGCTTTGGTTCTTCTCTTTTCTATTCTTATTTTTATGTTTATTTTTGTTTTGATATAGGGGTTGGTTGATGGGTTCACAGGAGTAAAATAGCACCTTCCCTTACCTATAACCCTATTAAGAGCATTAATTAAATTTGTTGTATTTATTTTGTGGTCGAAGTCTTTCCTATATTTAAATTAATAAAGGAGTACTTACTTATGCAGAAAGGAAGATCTCTTTTGTAGTGATATCAAATTGAAAATACAGTGCTTCTTTCTGACTTACTGTCTGTGCTTTGTCTTTCACTGAAGAAAGACAAAGAACTTAATTAGTTGAGATAAAGACTGAAACACAACAGATTAATTTGTCTAAAAGTAGGAACCCAAATCTGGGGTTTACATGGTTATAATTTTTTTTAAATATTTGATGTTTTGAACCAGTGGTCAGTTAGCCAAGCAATGGTCCACAATTGCATTCTTAGTTGGAACTATATTTATAATGTCACATAAGGTAGTGAACTGCGGGTTCTATATACTAATTTGGAGCTTTAATAGACTAACAGATTCTGTGGGTTATGACAGCAATTTTTTTTTTGTATACAGCCTGTACATGTCTCGTTTTGTCTTATAAAAATTATACCATTGCAGATTCAGATGTGAGTTTGTATGATAATAATTATATTATTTTTTATTTATTTTTTATATATTTTATTTAATACTTGAGATCAGTAAAGGGGTATTTGATAGATGGCAACTGCCATATTTCTCTGCCTATTACTTATACATGTGGTTGCATGCTAAACCCAATAAAGAAGAGTATAATTTTTTTAAGTTATTTTGTTAACATAGTTTCAATCCATTATGTATGTACACAACTTATATCAGACTGGGATATAATACTCATCTTAATTTATGTTTTATATATTTTATATCTGCTGACGAGGCTAGTGGGAGCCAGACGTGTTCAAAGACGCTAAGTGGATTTTCTTATTTATTGATTTGAAATTATTGTTTTTCTAAAACTTTTGATTTAAATTTAGTAGTATAGCATTATTTTGTGTTTTTCTGATTAATCTCATATATTTATTCTTTACTCGGCCTAGTAACTGCATAAAAGTATCGGTAAGGGTATCGTATCCACGTGTTACGAGTTGCACTCCGCTGAACGAGAAGTTTTTTAGCTAAATTTAGCCGCTTAATTGACCAATTGATACATCAAATTATTTTCTATAAGTAGCTTATAGACCTAGTCAGGAATTTTACTTTATTCTGGATTGAGACAGAGAGATTTGGAAGTTAATTAATACTTAAGGGTCCGTCGATTTACCGTTCGTAACTTGCGCCATTCTTATACGATACAACATGATATCCCGAACTAGATAGCGTTAGTATAATATAGTACATATAGCATAGTATATAATATAATATTGTCAATTAATCAGCAAAATCTACTAATTTTGTTAAACTTCATTGTCAATTCAATTGTACTTTTAACTAAATACATATGACGACTTAGATTCCAAATAAAACAATTAATTAATACTTAACTTGGTACAGAAGTTATATAAACAAAAATCGTATATAATATTTCATACTGAAAAATATATTTAGCGTTATAACTGCGTTGGGATACAAGTTTAGGGTAATAATTTTTGTACTGAAATGGAAATTCTATTGAAATTAAATCGAAATCATGACTCAGACCAGAGCACCAAAGCAAAAGGCTCAAGCTAATGGGAATGCTGTAGCTCAGAGGAGAGCTGAGTGGGGCAGTTGCCCTCAAAATCACAGCCTTTTAAAATGCACTGCTTGCATGATGCTTGTGGAGAAATCGGGTACAGGACATGATATTACCATGGGGGATGTCTTTGTGTGCGCGCAATGCAAGGAGTGTAACGAAATCAGGCGACAACTCAGCGTTGTTATGGGCCTATATGAGAGCTTGAAGGATGATGCCCTTGAAGGATTTAAAGTGAGGGGCCCATCAAGCTCTCAGCTGCCCACACCAACGCCAGAGATTGCACTTCGTCATCACGCAACACAGCGGCAACCCCCAAGGCAGAATGCGCTGGTCCCACAGGAAGTGGTAGTTGTTGTTGACTCTATTGTCAGGGAAACGGGGAACATGCTTTGTAAAAAGGATAGGTGGAACAGAACCAGGGTATGTCTGCCAGGGGGCAAAGGTTGATGACGTTGTAGAGTGGATATCATCTTTTAAGGGCACAAAAGGTGATATAGTTGTACACGTTAGGGTAGCTAAGAATAGAAACAGGTGCATGTCTACTTGCACATACACCAATGCTAGGAGTTTAGTAAATAAATTTGATGAATTTGAGATATTGCCCAAAACATCAAAGGCAGATATTGTTGGGACAGCAGAGACGAGGTGTCACACAGATATAAGGAATGCAGAACTGGAATTTGGGAGTACAATGTCTACAGAAAGGATAGACAGGACAGTAAGGGAGGAGGGATTATGTTAATAGTTAAGAAACACATAAAATCCCAGGAAGGGAAGCCAGTCGACATCGTTGGACAGTGCAGTGTCGAGTCAATTTGGTGTGACATAAGCATTGGCAGATCAAAATTGAGAGTAGGAGTGTGCTATAGGCCTAATGACTCTGATGAGTATAATAAGAAACTGTACAGGGAAATAGAGTGGGCAAGTAAACCAGAGCATCTTATAATGGGGGATTATAATTTCCAAGATATTGACTGGAATTTGGGGGCTGGTCACTCACCACGAGCAAGGCTTTTGTGGATTTATTGGATGATTGTTTTCTACATCAGAATGTTCGAGAGGCAATTAGAGGGAGTAATACTTTAATTTGATTATCAGTAATGATTCTTCTTGCATTAAGAATCTGCAAATAAATGAACCACTAGGTGGCAGTGATCACAGTGTGCTGAGGTGGGATTTACTCAAAGAGGTAACTACCATTAGGGGTAAAGGGAAGGGTTATTGCTTTCGTAAAGGCGACTACGATGGACTGAGACAGTATTTAAATTCTATACAGTGAGACCAACTGATGATGTGACCAACAGCAAATTCAAAATGGGAAGCATTCAAAGAACTTATCTTGGAAGCTACTAGGCTTTACATACCAACTAAGAAATATTGTTCAAGGTTTAGGCCTAAATGGATGTCAGATGAGTAAATGAGGCGTATGGCAGGGAGAAAAAAAATGCATGGGATACATACAAATTAACACGTGACACTGAAGCCTAAGATAGATACAAGTTGATCTGTAATCAAGTTACAAAGGACGTTAGGCAGGCGAAGGCAGATTACGAGAAATCTTTGGCAAGGGATGCAAAGAAAAACAGCAAAGAGTTCTTTACTTATGTAAACTCTAGAAGGAAGGGGATGAATCACATTGGTCCGCTTGATATCGATGGATCAACTGTTGATGATCCTGCTCAGGTAGCTAACAAACTAAATGAATATTTTGCATCTACATTCACACATGAAGAGTTATTCAGCGAGGGGAATGCCAGAGTTGTATTCAACTCTGGCAGTAAGCTAGAGAATCTTGCAATAACTGAGAGTAAAGTGCAGGAGAAACTGTTGAAGATAAACAAAAGAAAGGCACCTGGGGTGGATGGGATCTATTCAGTTATATTAAAGGAGGCAGCAAAGGAAGTAAGCAAACCCTTAGCCATAATTATGAGAGCTTCCTTGGACTCAGGGGAGGTATCCACAGACTTGAGATATGCAAATGTGACCCCAAATCAAAGAAGGAGTATCAAAGGCTGACACAAGTAATTATAGACCTGTGAGTTTAACTTCTGTTCCAGGAAAACTAATGGAGGCATTGGTTAAAGAAGCACTGCAGGATCATCTAGACAAGACTTCAGTTATAGCTCAGACACAGCATGGTTTTGTTAAGGGGAAGTCTTTCCTAAACAATTTGATTCGATACTATGAGGCAGTCACAAAAGAACTGGATGCAGGGAATAACTTTGATAATATATAAACCTTTATCTTAGAAAGGCTTTTGATACTGTTCCACATGGAAGACTGCTGCACAAATTGGAGCAGTGTGGCATTGGAGGCAAATTGCTGCTATGGATAAAGGGGTGGTTGAGGAGGAGAAGACAGAGAGTGGTAATCAATGGACACTGCTCATCGTGGATTAATGTTATTAGTGGAGTCCCTCAGGGTTCAGTGTTGGGTCCATTATTGTTTTCTGTATTTATAAATGATATTGATGATGATATATCAAGCTTAATATCCAAGTTTGCAGACGATACAAAGGTTGGCAGGACTGTCAAAGACACTACTGATACTATAGGAATTTTGCTAGCAGGGAAAAGGAGGTGATTGTCCCTCTATATAAGGCAATGGTCAGGCCACGCCTTGAGTACTGCGTACAGGACTGGAGGCTTCATTTTAGGAAGAATGTAGATTTGCTTGAGCGTGTACAGAGAAGAACAATGCGATTGGTGAGGGGAATGAAGGGATTCTCTTACCAAGAGAGGATTAAGTTCTGCAAATTGCAGTGGCTGGAGACTAGGCACCTGCGCGGTGATCTGATTGAGGTCTATAAGGCTTTGAATGGGTTGAGCATGCTGAATTCTGATGGGATCCTTCCACTTGTTCAGATTACCAACCTACGGGGACATAAGTTCAAATTAAGAAAGGACAGATGTAGAATAGATGTGCGGAAATTTGCCTTTAGCCAGCGGGTGGTTAATTGCTGGAACAAACTTCCATCTGTCGTTGTAGAAGTTGATAGGTTAAATAAATTTAAGGAGGAACTGGACAGGCATTTGGAGGGAATGGTGTGATTTTTTTTTTTTTTTTTTTCGGCTGATGCTGCATAAGCTCCTACACTTGCTTTCTTGCATCATGTGCCACTACTACTACTACTACTACTAATATGTTGCTGCAACAGGATCTGGAAAGGTTGAGCAGATGGGCTGAGAGGTGGCAAATGAAATTTAACATTGACAAATGTAAAGTACTACATATGGGAAACAGCAACTCCAGAGCAACGTATCAACTCTGTGGTACTACACTGACAGTGGTAGAGAATGAAAAGGACCTACTGATGATGTTACCAACAGCAAATTCAAAATGGGAAGCATTCAAAGAACTTATCTTGGAAGCTACTAGGCTTTACATACCAACTAAGAAATATTGTTCAAGGTTTAGGCCAAAATGGATGTCAGATGAACTAATGAGGCATATGGCAGAGAAGAAAAATGCATGGGATACATACAAATTAACACATGACACAGAAGCCTATGATAGATACAAGTTGATATGCAACCAAGTTACAAAGGAGGTTAGGCAGGCGAAGGCAGATTACGAGAAATCCTTGGCAAGGGATGCAAAGAAAAATAGCAAAGAGTTCTTTACTTATGTAAACTCTAGAAGGAAGGGGATGAATCAGATTGGTCCACTTGATATTGATGGGTCAAGTGTTGATGATCCTGCTCAGGTAGCTAACAAACTAAATGAATATTTTGCATCGACATTCACACATGAGGAGTTATTCAGCGAGGGGAATGCCAGAGGTGTATTCAACTCTAGCAGTAAGCTACAGAATCTTGAAATAACTGGGAGTAAAGTGGAGGAGAAACTGTTGAAGATAAACACAAGAAAGGCACTCGGGTTGGATGGGATCTATCCAGTTATATTAAGGGAGGCAGCAAAGGAAGTAAGCAAACCCTTAGCCATAATTATGAGAGCTTCCTTGGACTCAGGGGAGGTACCCATAGACTGGAAATGTGTAAATGTGACCCCAATTCACAAAGGTGGATCAAAGGCTGACACAAGTAATTATAGACCTGTGAGCTTAACTTCTGTTCAGGGAAAATTAATGGAGGCACTGGTTAAAGAAGCACTGCAGGATCATTTAGACAAGACTTCAGTTATAGCTCGGACACAGCATGGTTTTGTTAAGGGGAAGTCTTGCCTGACCAATTTGATTGGATACTATGATGCAGTCACAAAAGAACTGGATGCAGGGAATAACTTTGATATTATATACTTGGATCTTAGAAAGGCTTTTGATACTGTTGCACATGGAAGACTGCTACACAAATTGGAGCAGTGTGACATTGGAGGCAAATTGCTGCTATGGATAAAGGGGTGGTTGAGGGGGAGAAGACAGAGAGTGGTAATCAATGGACACTGCTCATCATGGACTGATGTTATTAGTGGAGTCCCTCAGGGCTCAGTGTTGGGTCCATTATTGTTTTCTGTATTTATAAATGATATTGATGATGGTATATCGGGCTTAATGTCCAAGTTTGCAGACGATACAAAGGTTGTCAGGGTTGTCAAGGACACTACTGACACTATGCTACTGCAACAGGATCTGGAAAGGTTGAGCAGATGGGCTGAGAGGTGGCAAATGAAGTTTAACATTGACAAATGTAAAGTACTACACATGGGAAACAGCAACCCCAGAGCAACGTATCAACTCTGTGGTACTACACTGACAGTGGTAGTGAAAGGGACTTGGGGGTTGTTGTGCAGGCAGATATGAAGTTCTCTGAGCAGTGCAGACGGGCTGCAAGAGTAGCTCATGGAGTATTGTCAATGATATACAGGAATTTTTCCAGCAGGGATAAGGAGGTGATTATTCCATTGTATAAGGCGATGGTCAGGCCACACTTAGAGTACTGTATACAGGTCTGGAGACCTCATTTCAAGAAGGATGTAGAGCTGCTGGAACGAGTACAGAGAAGGGCAACAAGATTAGTGAATGGAACAAAGGGGTGCTCTTACGAAGAAAGGCTTAAGTTTTGCAAATTACAGTGTCTGGAGACTAGGCACCAGCGAGGTGATCTGATAGAGGTGTATAAAGCCTTGAATGGTTTAAGCATGCTCAATGCTGATGGGATTCTTCCTCTAGCTCAGAAAAATCACCTGAGAGGGCATAAATTCAAATTGAGGAAAGACAGATGTAGGATAGACGTGCGGAAATTTGCCTTTAGCCAGCGGGTGGTTGGTTGGTGGAACAGACTTCCATCCCTTGTGGTGGAGGTTGATAGCTTAAATAAGTTTAAGGCTCAGCTGGACAGGTATTTTGACCGAACAGAGGGGTGAAGTGGAAGCGGGTTTTTTTTTTTTGGCTGATGCTGCATAAGCTTGCTTTCTTGCATCAAATGCATCTACTAATGCTAATGCTAATATGACCTGGGGGTAACTGTGCAGGCAGATATGAAGTTCTCTGAGCAGTGCAGACGGGTTGCAAAAGTAGCTCATGGTGTCTTATCAGTGATATACAGGAATTTTTCTAGCAGGGATAAGGAGCTGATTATTCCCTTGTATAAGGCAATGGTCAGGCCACACCTAGAGTACTATATACAGGTCTGGAGGCCTCATTTCAAGAAGCCTGTAGAGCTGCTGGAATGAGTACAGTGAAGGGCAACAAGGTTAGTGAATGGCACAAAGGGTTGCTTTTACGAAGAAAGCTTAAGTTTTGCAAATTACAGTGTCTGGAGACTAGGCACCGGCGAGGTGATCTGATAGAGGTGTATAAAGCCTTGAATGGTTTGAGCATGCTCAATGCTGATGGGATTCTGCCTCTTGCTCAGAATAATCACCTGAGAGGGCATAAATTCAAATTGAGGAAAGACAGAGGTAGGATAGTTGTCCGGAAATTTGCCTTTAGCTAGCGGGTAGTTGGTTGGTGAAACAGACTTCCATCCCTTATTGTGGAGGTTGATAGCCTAAATAAATTTAAGGCTGAGCTGGACAGGTATTTTGAACGAACGGAGGGGTGAAGTGGAAGTTTTTTTTTTTTTTTTTCTGGATGCTGCCGCCTAAGCTTGCTTTCTTGCATCATATGCCTCTGCTAATGTTAATGCTATATAAAAAATATGCAAAATCTTTTATCCAGCATGCTTGGGGATTAGGGCACTCCAGTTATTGATCGGTTATTTGAACATCTCATCAACCAAGGAAAATAACTGATGGATAACAACAGTAAACCTAAAATTTTGATATATATGAACATACACCATACTGTAACTAAGAGAAACTATGTGCAGGGTTATCAAATTACATAAAATTTTATCTTATTTTATTTAAAAAAAAGCTATCATTATTGTACCATAAATTGAAACTAAACATCACTAATAGCAATTTTTTTGCAATTCCATTTTTTCTTACTCGGTTAAAACTTCAGAGGATAAAATACAAGTTCTCAAAATTCAATTCTCACAAGCCAAATGGAATGGCCATATTGCAGGTGCCACCAAATGGTAATTATGTTAGTTTTGCATTTTACTAAGTTCCCAATTTCACATGTGACACAAAAAAAAAAAAAAAAAATCGATCACTCATTACACTGGATATGTATTTATTCATATTTTCTAATAATTAATTTTCTGTGATAAAAAAGAAATAAAAAATATTGTAATATTTAATTGTTTTAAATATATAAATCTTTTATGCCAGGAAGATCAAGATCTTTTTTACATAAAAAATCCAGACCAAAACGAGTTAATTTTTATAATATGGACTACTGTAATTGGCAATTCCCCCCCCAACTGACCCAATTCAGGTGTGTATTATATATATATATATATATATATATATACACACACTGTATATGCTAGCTATTAGAGGTTTATCATTATCTCAGTGCCAGATAACAAAATGTTTACTATCTCTGGTGCAAAGGAAAATACTTTTATTGTATTTTAATTTTTGAATAATTAATACTGTCCAATTTGTATTTTCATAGTTATATATTTGGTCTTTGTTTTATTTTATCAGGGCCTGATACATAGTTAACAGAAATGGAATGAAGCTATACTTATAATCTGTATCAACATATATCTTTGGATATCTTAGTTAAATTATATTTTATCCATTTATATAGTACCACTTTCATTTATATATTCATAACATTTGTAAATGGCATTGGATTATATTCTGTAAAATTTTGTAAGCTATCTAATCTTTTTACATTGAAGTTAAGGCTTGTGCTTAAATATATATCAACCAAGTACATGTATTACATATGATTGAAAAAGTCTTAAAAGAATGAAACCTTATGTATATCCGTAGTAGGGTCAAAGTGTCACATGTAGTCAGAATGCAGGAGTAGTAGCAACAGCTACTACTTCTTATTTATTTGTTGAATGGTATTAAATATTAGTATTAGCATTAGCAAAGGAACATGATGTAACAAAGCAAGCTTATAAAGCACAAGCCAAAAAAAAAAAAAAAAAAAACCCTTATTTCACCCATCCACTCGCTTCAAATGTTTGCAAGTTCTGTATTGAAACTATTTAAGCTATCAATTTCTACAACGACAGATGGAAGTTTTTCCACCAATCAACCACCCGCTGGCTAAAGGAAAAGTTATGCACATCTATTCTACAACCGTCTTTCCTCAATTTGAATTTATGCCCCCTCAGGTGACTATTTTGAAAAAGAGGAAGAATCCCATCCACATTGAGCATGCTGAAACCATTCAAGGCTTTATACACCTCAACCAGATCACCTCGCAGGTACCTAGTCTCCAGACACTTTGATTTGCAAAACTTAAGCCTTTCTTCATAAGAGCAACCCTTTGTTCCATTCACTAATCGTGTTGCCCTTCTCTGTACTTGTTCCAACAGCTCTACATCCTTCTTAAAATGAGGCCTCCATATACAGTACTCAAAGTGTGGCCTAACCATTCCCTTATAGTAGGTGATAATCACCTCCTTTTTCCTGTATATCATTGACAAGTACAGCTACTCTTGCAGACCGTCTGCACTGCTCAGAAAACTTCACATCTGCCTGCACAATCTACCACTGTCAGTGTGGTACCACAGAGTTGACACGTTACTCTGGGATTACGGCTTCCCATAGGTAGTACTTTACATTTATCAATGTTAAACTTCATTTGCCACCTCTCAGCCCATTTGCTCAACTTTTCTAGATCCTGTTGCAGCAATGTACTGTCATTAGTGTCATTAACAACCCTGCCAACCTTTGTATCATCTGCAAACTTGGATATTAAGCCTGATATACCATCATCAATATCATTTATAAATACAGAAAACAACAATGGACCCAACACTGAACCCTGAGGGACTCCACTAATAACATTAGACCACGAAGAGCAGTGTCCATTGACTACTACTCTCTGTCTTCTCCCAGTCAACCATCCCTTTATCCATAGCAGCAGTCTTCCTTGTGCAACAGTATCAAAGGCTTTTCTAAGAACCAAATATATGATATCTAAGTTATTTTTGCATCCACTTCCTTTGTAACTACATCATAGTATCCAATCAAATTAGTCAGACAAGACTTCCCCTTAACAAACCTATGCTGTGTCCGAGCTATAACTGAAGTCTTGTCTAGATGATCCTGCAATGCTTCTTTAACCAGTGCCTCCACTGATTTCCCTGGAACAGAAGTTAAACTAATAGGTCTGTAATTACCTGTGTCTCCCATTCATCCTCCATTGTGGATTGGGGTCAATTTGCACATCTTCAGTCCATGGTCCAGAGCTTACCTGAGTCCAGGTAAGCTCTCATATTTATGGCTAAGAGTTTGCTTACTTCCTTTGCTGCCTTCTCTAATATAACTGGATAAATTCATCCACCGCAGGTGCCTTTCTTGTGTTTATCTTCAACAATTTCTCCACCACTTTACTCTTAAGTTATTACAAGATTATCTAGCTTACTGCAAGAGTTGAATACACCTCTGGCATTCCCCTTCCTGAATAACTTCTCATGTGTGAATGTCGATGCAAAATATTCATTTAGTTTGTTAGCTACCTGAGTTTAGTTTAAAGTTAAACTAAAGTTAAACAGTTGAACCATCGATATCAAGTGGACCAATCTGATTCATTCCCTTCCTTCTAGAGTTTACATAAGTAAAGAACTCTTTGCTGTTTTTCTTTGTATCCTTTGCCAAAGATTTCTTGTAATCTGCCTTTGCCTGACTAACCTCCTTTGTAACTTGGTTACAGAACAGCTTATATCTATCATAGGCTTCTCTGTCACATGTTAATTTATATGTATCCCATGCATTTTTCTTCTCTGTCACATGTCTAATTAATTCATCTGACTTCCATTTAGGCCTAATTCTTCAACAATATTTCTTTGTTGGTATGAAAAGCCTAGTAGCGTCCAAGATTAATTCTTTGAATGCTTCCAATTTTGAATTTCCTATTGGTTCCACCATATCGAATTTAAATACCGTCTAAGACCACCATAGTCACCTTTACGAAAGCAAAAACCCTTCCCTTTACCCTTGATGGTAGTTATCTCTTTGAGTTATCCCAGGGGCTCACATCTGGTTTGTATGGGCTTAGCACACCCAGGGTACTGAGCTGGATATCATCATTTTTTTTTTTCTTGGTGATTCCCTTCTGCTTCTCTCTCTCTCTCTCTCTCTCTCTCTCTCTCTCTCTCTCTCTCTCTCTCTCTCTGGGTAATTCAGAAAAAAAATTTTTATGGCTGGTGCAGCATAAGCCTCAGACTTCATTGCACCATATGGCTAATAATAATAATAATAAATCCCACTTCAGCACACTCTGATCACTGCCACCTAGTGGTTCCTTTATCTGCAGACTCTTGAAGCATATATATGGATTAAATCTATATACAATGGAATAAGTCTTAAGAAAATGAAATCTTCTATATATCCCCAGTAGGGGATATATGAAGTTTCAAGTGTGTTATAGATGGAAGAAATTACAATTTGCCCTCCTGTTGGTATCGTTACTATGTGAGAGTATATTGTTTTTGTTATTTGGTTTTTAGGAGCATTAGCAACTAGGGCCATATTGCTCCAGGGATAGGCGGTGGCCATTCTCTGACATTTCCGCATCCTCCGTATTTGGTGGTCACTGGCTCGAATCCCAGTCTAATCAAGAAGTGTGTGCTATGCACTGCAGCTCCTGCCCACCTCTCTATGGAGGCGCCTGCGAGAATATAGCAAAGGTAACGAGAGTAGCCTTGTGCAGGCGACGTTTTTACTACCCCTGGAAATAGAGAAGTTTTTTATATTTTATAAGCTTAAATTGGCATATTAACTTATTTTCTAAATTAGCTTCATATTCCTAGTTACGATACTTAGTTTAAAGTTAAACTTAGATAGAGATTTTGTAGGTTATTGCTTAGTATCGGTGAGGGTATCCAATCCACTTGTCACAAGTTTTACACCCCCGCTAAACAAGATATTTTTTCGCCATATTTAGCCGTTTTATTGATCAACTGTTATATTAAATTATTTTCTATAAGAAGCTTATACACCTAGTCAAGATCCTTGGTTTATTCTGAATTGAGACAGCGAGATTTTGGAAGTTAATTAATACTTAAGTGTCCGTAGATTTACCGCTCGTAACTTCCCACCATTGTTATATGATACAATGTTATATGCCGAACTAGATAGCATTAGCTTAGTACAGTATAGCATATTATATAATATTGTCAATTAATTAATAAAATCTATTAATCTTGTTAAACTTCACTGTCAATTAAATACATATAACGACTTAGATTTAACATATTGAACACAATTAATTAACACATAACTTGATACGGAAGTTATATAAATGGAACTCGTAGATTGCACTCGATACTGAAAAATATATAAAGATATATAGTGTTATAACTATGTTTGGTTACAAGTTTAGGTTTATTATTTTGTACTGAAATTTTATTGAAATTAAATCGAAATCATCACTAAAACCAGAGCAGCAAAGCAAAAGGCATAAGCTAATGGGAGTGCTGTGGCTCAGGGGAGAACTGAGGGGGGGCAGTTGCCATCGGAATCACAGCCTTTTAAAATGCACTGCTTGCTTGTTGTTTGTGGAGCAATCGGGTACAGGACATGATATTGCCAAGGAGGATGTCTTTGTGATGTAAGAAGTGTAAGGAAATCAGGTGACAACTCAGTGTTGTTATGGGCCTATATGAGAGCTGCTATCGGAAAACTGCTAGTTTTGGGGGGGAGGGATACAAGGACTAATAGATTAACAGTAGCCACTGGCAGAGGTGAAAGTGATTCTTGCACTGCTTCTACTGGAATGAGCAGCAGCCTGGAAAACAAAATGCAGGGTACTTCAGAGACCAGAGACTGCTGGGAGACATTGCGGTACAAGTAAACACATGGGTTGTGTTAGGGTAGCTAAGAACAGGAACAGGTGTATGTATACTTGCATGTACCAACGCTAGGAGACTGGTAAATAAATTTGATGAATTGGAGGTATTGCTCAAAACATCACAGGCAGATATTGTTGGGATATCAGAGACGTGGTGCACACAGATATAAGGAATGCAGAACTGAAATTTGGGGAGTACAATGTGTACAGAAAGAATGGACAGGATAGGGAGGTAGGAGTGGTTATGCTATTAGTTAAGAAACACATAAAATCCAAAGAAGTGAAGCCAGTCGACATCGCTGGACAGTGCTGTATCGAGTCAGTTTGGTGTGACATAAGCATTGGGAGATCAAAATTGACAGTAGGAGTGTGCTAAGGCCTAATGACTCTCATGAGTATAATAAAAAACTGCACATGGAAATAGAGTGAGGTAGGTACATCAGAGAGTCTTATAATGGGGCATTTTAATTTCCCAGATATTGACTGGAATTTGTGGGTTGGTCACTCACACACTAGCAAGGCTTTTGTGAATATACTGGATGATTGCTTTCTACATCAGCATGTTCGGGGGTGAACTAGAGGGAGTAATACTCTTGATCTGATTATCAGTAGTGATTCTTCATGCATTAAGAATCCGTAGATAAAGGAACCACTAGGTGGCAGTGATCACATTGTGCTGAAGTGGGATTTACTCAAAGAGGTAACTACCATCAGGAGTAAAGGGAAGGGTTTTTGCTTCCGTAAAGGTGAAGACGATGGTCTGAGACAGTATTTAAATTCTATACAGTGGGACCAACTGATGATGTTACCAACAGCAAATTCAAAATGGGAAGCATTCAAAGAATTTATCTTGGAAGCTACTAGGCTTTACATACCAACTAAGAAATATTGCTCAAGGTTTAGGCCTAAATGGATGTCAGATGAACTAATGAGACATATGGCAGAGAAGAAATAAATGTGTGACATGGAAGCATATGATAGATATAAACTGGTCTGTAACCAAGTCACAAAGGAGTTTAGGCAGGCAAAGGCAGATTATGAGAAATCTTTGGCAAAGGATGCAAAGAAACACAAAAAAGATTTCTCTACCTATGTAAACTCTAGAAGGAAAGGGATGAATCAGATTGGTCCACTGGATATTGATAGTTCAACTGTTGTTGATCCTGCTCAGGTGGCTAACAAACTAAATGAGTTTTTTGCATCTACATTGACACATGAGGAGTTATTCAGGAAGGGGAATGCCAGAGGTGAAGTAAACTCTTGCAGTGAGCTGGATGATTTTGTAATAACTGAGAGGAAAGTGCAGGAGAAATTGTTGAGGTAAACATAAAAAAGGCACCCGTGGTCGATGGAATCTATCCAGTTACATTAAAGGAGGCAGTAAAGGAAGTAAGCAAACCCTTAGCCATAATTATGAGAGCTTCTTTGGAGTCAGGGGAGTACCCATCGACTGGAGATGTGCAAATGTGACCCCAATTCACAAAGGAGGATCAAAGGCTGACACAAGTAATTATAGACCTGTGAGTTTAACTTCTGTTCCGGGAAAATTAATGGAGGCACTGCAGGATCATCTAGACAAGACTTCAGTTATAGCTCGGACACAGCATAGTTTTGTTAAGGGAAAGTCTTGCCTGACCAATTTGATTGGATACTATGATGCAGTCACAAAAGAACTGGATGCAGGGAATAACTTTGATAATATATAAACCTTTATCTTAGAAAGGCTTTTGATACTGTTCCACATGGAAGACTGCTGCACAAATTGGAGCAGTGTGGCATTGGAGGCAAATTGCTGCTATGGATAAAGGGGTGGTTGAGGAGGAGAAGACAGAGAGTGGTAATCAATGGACACTGCTCATCGTGGATTAATGTTATTAGTGGAGTCCCTCAGGGTTCAGTGTTGGGTCCATTATTGTTTTCTGTATTTATAAATGATATTGATGATGATATATCAAGCTTAATATCCAAGTTTGCAGACGATACAAAGGTTGGCAGGACTGTCAAAGACACTACTGATACTATGTTGCTGCAACAGGATCTGGAAAGGTTGAGCAGATGGGCTGAGAGGTGGCAAATGAAATTTAACATTGACAAATGTAAAGTACTACTTATGGGAAACAGTAACCCCAGAGTAACGTATCAACTCTGTGGTACTACACTGGCAGTGGTAGAGAATGAAAATGACCTGGAGGTAATTGTGCAGGCAGGTATGAAGTTTTCTGAGGAGTGCAGATAGGCTGCAAGAGTAGCTCATGGTGTCTTGTCAATGATATGCAGGAATTTTTCTAACAGGGATAAGGAGCTGATTATTCTCTTGTATAATGCAATGGTCAGGCCACACCTTGAGTACTGTATACAGGTCTGGAGGCCTCATTTCAAGAAGGATGTAGAGCAGCTGGAACGAGATTAGTGAATGGCACAAAGGGTTGCTCTTACGAAGGAAGGCTTAAGTTTTGCAAATTACAGTTTCTGGAGACTAGGCACCGGCGAGAAGGTGTACAAAGATAGAGGTGTATAAACCCTTGAATGGTTTGAGCATGCTCAATGCTGATGGAATTCTTCCTCTTGCTCAGAATAATCACCAGAGAGGGCATAAATTCAAATTGAGGAAACACAGATGTAGGATAGATGTGCTGAAATTTGCCTTTAGCCAGCGGGTAGTTGGTTGATGGAACAAACTTCCATTCTTTGTTGTGGAAGTTGATAGCTTAAATAAATTTAAGGCTCAGCTGGACAGGTATTTCGAATGAACAGAGGAGTGAAATGGGAGTGGTTTTTTTTTTTTGGCTGATGCTGCATAAGCTTGCTTTCTTGCATCATATAACTCTACTAATGCTAATTTCAATAAAGGAAAATGTGTTTGACTGTAAGCGGAGTCTGGAAGAAGAGCACTGTGGGTGGATCATCTTGTATAAATTTGTGTATGTAAGTTAGACATGTATAACCAATTTGAAGTCTGGCAAGTATCAGTTCTCATCTATTTCAAAGAAAACTAAATTTCTAGCACTGTAGTTCTGATTTCATTTGAAAGAGCTTGATGTTAGTTCGGTTCTGGAATATCTGTTGCCACTGATCTTTGGCTACGTTTTTAATATATTTAGTTTATAGTTTGTAAACGCAACTCTGATAGTAATATTGGTTGTACTGAGCACCTTTAGTGCAGGATCTGCACATTTCATCTGAAAGAGTTTACAGGATAGAACCATCCTGTAAACCATATGAAAGTGTCTATCCTCTGAATTGTTTCAGAAGCATCTGTATATGCCACTCAGCATACTTTGACTTAATATAACCTGGAATCCAGCATACTCTGACTGTTTTCTCCTCCAGTTTCTTGACAGTAGTCAGCACTTTCTTTAGCATGAGTTGCACAAACATGATTTGAGTTTATTTCATTACTCAAAGTGTGACCTGACCATTACGTTATACAAAGGGATAATCACCTCCTTTTCCCTACTAGCAAAGTTTCCTCTATATATCATTGACAAGACCCCATGACTTGCTCAAAACCTGATCAGAAAATTCCTATTTGACTGCACAAATACCCCCAGGTTTTTTCAAAAATATAGCATTAGCAAAGGCACATGATGCAAGAAAGGAAACTTATATAGCATCAGCAAAAAAAAAAAACTTCTCATTTAACCCATCCATCCACTCCAACTGTTTGTCTAGTTCTGCCTAGAATCTATTTAAGCTATCAACTTCTACAATGACAAATGGAAGTTTGTTCCAGGAATCAACCATCCGCTGGCTAAAGGCAAACTTCCGAACATCTATCCTACAATTGCCTTTCCTCAATTTGAATTTATGCCCCCTCAAGCGATTATTCTGAACAAGAGGGAGAATCCCATCAGCACTGAGCATGCTCAAACCATTCAAGGCTTTATATACCTCAAATCAGATCACCTCACAGATGCCTAGTCTCCAGACACTGTAATTTGTAAATCTTAAGCCTTTCTTGGTAAGAGCAACCCTTTGTTCCATCACTAATCTGGTTGAACTTCTCTGCACTCGTTCTAACAGCTCTACATCCTTCTTAAAATGAGGCCTCCAGACTTGTATACAGTATTCAAGGTTTGGCCTGACCATTGCCTTATACAAGGTTGTTTCTTATTATTATTTGGTTTTTAGGAGCATTAGCAACTAAGGCCATATTGCTCCGAGGACATGCGGTAGTCAATCCCTGACCTTTCCGCATCCTCTGTATTTGGTAGTCACGGGCTTGAACCCCGGTCTAATCAAGCGTGTGCTACGCACTGCTGCTCCTGCCTTATATAAGGTGATAATCACCTCCTAGAAACATTTCTGTATATCATTCACAAGACACCATGAGCTACTCTTGCAGACCATCTGCACTGCTCAAAAAACTACATATCTGCCTGCACAATTACCCCCAGGTCCTTTTCACTCTCTATCACTGTCAGTGTAGTACCACACATTTGATACGTTACTCTGGGGTTACTGCTTTCAATATGCAGTACTTTACATTTGTCAAAGATAAACTTCAGTTGCCACCTCTCAAGCCCATCTGGTCAACTTTTCTTGATCCTGTTGCAGCAGTGTACTGTCATTAACAACCCTGGCGACCTTCATATTGTCGTATCGTCTGCAAATTTGGATATTAAGCCTGATATACCATCATCAATATCATTAATGAATACAGAAAACAATGATGGACCCAACACTGAACCCTGGGGGGGCTCCACTAATGGCATTAGTCCGCGATGAGCAGTGTCCATTGATTACCACTCTCTGTCTTTTCCCACTCAACCATCCGTTTATCCATAGCTGCAATTTGCCTCCAATGCCGCACTGCTCCAATTTGTGCAGCAGTCTTCCATGTGCAACAGTATCAATAGCCTTTCTAAGATCTAAATATATAATATCAGAGTTATTCTCAGTATCCAGTTCTTTTGTGACTGCATCGTAGTATCCAATCAAATTGGTCAGGCAAGACTTTTCCTTAACAAAACCATGCTGTAAACCCAAAACAGTTACTATGCATCAATATTTACAGAAGAAAAACCCTTAGTGTCAATGAGAAATTATGGGAGTGAAACTGAAAAAAATGTAATTGATGATGTTGAAATTTCGCATGTTTATTTAATGAAAAAACTTTTCCGCCTACAGGCCAGTAAAACTCCTTGGGGATGATGGCATATACCCTGTAATCTTAAGGGAAGCGGCAAGTGAGTGCATGAACCATTGAGGGTAATTATGAGAGCCTCACTAGACTTGGGAATGATTCCTTTGGATTGGAAAAGTGCCAATGTATCTCCAATACATAAGAGTCGTTCTAAGTCTAGATCATTGTCTCCATGATTTTCACTACTGCTGAGGTTGGACTGACTGGGTGGTAATTTCCCACTGAAGTGGGAAATTATCGCCCAGTCGGTCTGACTTCGGTGGTGGGGAGGATCATGGAGACAATGATCAAGGATGCAGTTCAGGATCATTTAGACAGAAATGATATTCGGAAGTATACTCAGCATGGTTTTGTATAGAGAAAATTATATTTAACTAATCTGGTTAGCTATTCTGACAGGGTCACTCAAGAACTGGACTTAGGCAATAATTTTGACATTGTTTATTTTCACTTCAGCAAAGCCTTGAGGTTGTCACAGACATTCTCACAGATATGCCAGACAAGATGTACTTGCTACCTTGGGAGTCTAAAACGCTGATGGAACTGATATTCGGGTGACACTCAAGTCAAGTGGACCCAATTTCAGCGAATTCGAAATCAAAATTGAGACAAGTGTAACCTGTGCGGTTGTAGATTTTTGCCGCTCCTGGAACAGAGAAGTTTTTTCTGATTTATTTTCTGTTTTATTAGCTTAAATTGGCAAATTAACTTATTTTCTAGAGTATCTTTATATTCCTATTTACGATACTTAGTTTAAAGTAACTTAGATAGAGATTTTGTAGGTATTACTTAATATCGGAAAGGGTATCAAATCCAGGAGTTTACCGTTCGTAAATGCCGCCATTGTTATGCGATACAAAATATCTCGAAATAGATAGCATAAGCTTAATATAGTATAGTATAGTACATAATATTGTCAATTAATCAGATAATTAATCTTGTTGAACTTCACTGTCAATTAAATTGTACTTTTAACTATACATATAACGACATGGGTTACATAACATAAATAATTAGTAAAAAATAAATAATTAATACTTCACTTGATACGGAAGTTATATAAAGGGATTTCGTAGATAACACTCGATACTGAAACATAAATATAGAGTTATAACTGTGTTGGGATATAAGTTTAGGGTTTTAATTTTGTACTGAAATTGAAATTTTATTGAAATTAAATCGAAATCATGACTCAGAGCAGCAAAGCAAAAGGCTCAAGCTAATGGTAGTGCTGTGGCTCACGGGAAAACTGAGGGGGGCAGTTGCCCTCTGAATCACAGCCTATTAAAATGCACAACTTGCTTGATGTTTGTGGAGCAGTCAGGTACGGGACATGATACTGCCATGGGGGATGTCTTTGTGTGTGCGCGATGCAAGGAGTGTAAGGAAATCAGGCGACAACTCAACATTGTTATGGGTCTATATGAGAGCTTGAAGGACGGTGGATGCCCTCGAAGGATTAAAAGTGAGGGGCCCATCAAGCTCTCAGCTGCCCACACCAATGCCAGAGCTTGCACTTGGTCATCGCGCAACACAGCGGCAGCCCCCAAGTCAGAATGCGCTGGTCCCAAAGGAACTAGTAGTTGTTGGTGACTCTATTGTCAGGGAAACGGGAAACATGCTTTGTAAAAAGGATAGGTGGAATAGGACCAGGGTATGTCTGCCAGGGGCAAAGGTTGATGACATTGTAGAGCGGATATCATATTTTAAGGGCACAAAAGGGGATATAGTTGTACACGTTGGCACTAATGATATTAAGAGTAGGAAACCGGCAGAATTACATAACAAGTACAGGTCACTGTTGAAAAAAAGCCGTGAATTAGGGTTGAATTTGAAAGTGTTTGCAATGCTGCCTAGACACGATAGGAGGGAGTATATGATGAGAGCCCTGTCAGTCAATTCGGCCCTGGAAAGATTATGCAAGGCTCAAGGGGTAGAATTTTTTTCAGCCTGGTCTGTACTTGTTAACAGGAGAGACTGCTTCTACAGGGATGGGATACACTTAAATAGACAGGGTGCAAGAATGTTTGCTGATGCTATCGAGGCAGTGTTAGGTGGGTCGGAAAACTGCTACACTGGGGGGGGCAGGATATTTCAGAGACTACTGGGAATCATTGTGGTACAAGTAATCACATGGGTTGTGTTAGGGTAGCTAAGAACAGGAACAGGTGTATGTATACTTGCATGTACCAATGCTAGGAGACTGGTAAATAAATTTGATGAATTGGAGGTATTGCTCAAAACATCAAAGGCAGATAAGATATTGTTGGGATATCAGAGACGTGGTGTCACACAGATATAAAGAATGCAGAACTGGAATTTGGGGAATACAATGTCTACAGAAAGGATAGAGAGGGTAGGAAGCAAGGAGGGGTTATGCTATTAGTTAAGAAATACATAAAATACAAGGTAGTGAAGCCAGTCGACATTACTGGACAGTGCAGTGTCGAATCAGTTTGGTGTGACATAAGCAATGGGAGATCAAAATTAAGAGTAGGAGTGTGCTATAGGCCTAATGACTCTCATGAGTATAATAAGAAACTGTACGGGGAAATAGAGTGGGCGAGTAAATCAGAGAGTCTTATAATGGGGGATTTTAATTTCCCAGATGACTGGAATTTGGGGGCTGGTCACTCACACACTAGCAAGGCTTTTGTGGATTTATTGGATGATTGTTTTCTACATCAGCATGTTCGGGAGGCAACTAGAGGGAGTAATACATTTGATATGATTATCAGTAGTGATTCTTCATGCATTAAGAATCTGCAGATAAAGGAACCACTAGGTGGCGGTGATCACAGTATGCTGAAGTGGGATTTACTCAAAGAGGTAACTACCATCAGGGGTAAAGGGAAGGGTTTTTGCTTTCGTAAAGGCGACTACAATGGTTTCAGACAGTATTTAAATTCTATACAGTGGGACCAACTGATGATGTTACCAACAGCAAATTCAAAATGGGAAGCATTCAAAGAACTTATCTTGGAAGCTACTAGGCTTTACATACCAACTAAGAAATATTGTTCAAGGTTTAGGCCTAAGTGGATGTCAGATGAACTAATGAGACATATGGCAGAGAAGAAAAATGCATGGGATACATACAAATTAACACGTGACATAGAAGCCTATGATAGATACAAGTTGATCTGTAACCAAGTTACAAAGGAGGTTAGGCAGGCTAAGGCAGATTACGAGAAACCTTTTGCAAGGTATGCAAAGAAAAACAGCAAAGAGTTCTTTACTTATGTAAACTCTAGAAGGAACGGGATGAATCAGATTGGTCCACTTGATATCGATGGGTCAACTGTTGATGATCCTGCTCAGGTAGCTAACAAACGGAATGAATATTTTGCATCGACATTCACACATGAAGAGTTATTCAGCGAGGGGAATGCCAGAGGTGTATTCAACTCTGGCAGTGAGCTAGAGAATCATGTAATAACTGAGAGTAAAGTGGAGGAGAAATTGCTGAATATAAATACAAGAAAGGCACCTGGGGTGGATTGGATCTATCCAGTTATATTAAAGGAGGCAGCAAAGGAAGTAAGCAAACCCTTAGCCATAATTATGAGAGCTTCCTTGGACTCAGGGGAAGTACCCATGGACTGTAGAAGTGCAAATGTAACCCCAATTCGTAAAGGAGGATCAAAGGGCAACACAAGTAATTATAGACCTGTTAGTTTAACTTCTGTTCCCGGAAAATTAATGGAGGCACTGGTTAAAGAAGCACTGCAGGATCATCTAGACAAGACTTCAGTTACAGCTCAGACACAGCATGGTTTTGTTAAGGGGAAGTCTTGCCTGACCAATTTGATTGGATACTATGATGCAGTCACAAAAGAACTGGATGCAGGGAATAACTTTGATATTATATACTTGGATCTTAGAAAGGCTTTTGATACTGTTGCACATGGAAGACTGCTGCACAAATTGGAGCAGTGTGGCATTGGAGGCAAATTGCTGCTATGGATAAAGGGGTGGTGAGGGGGAGAAGACAGGGAGTGGTAATCAATGGACACTGCTCATCATGGGCTAATGTTATTAGTGGAGTCCCTCAGGGTTCAGTATTGGGTCCATTATTGTTTTGTGTTTATAAATGATATTGATGATGTTATATCAAGCTTACTGTCCAAGTTTTCAGATGATACGAAGGCTGGCAGGGTTGTCAAGGACACTACTGAAACTATGCTACTGCAACAGGATCTGGAAAGGTTGAGCAGATGGGCTGAGAGGTGGCAAATGAAGTTTAACATTGACAAATGTAAAGTACTACGTATGGGAAACAGAAACCCCAGAGCAACGTATCAACTCTGTGGTACTACACTGGCAGTGGTAGAGAATGAAAAGGACCTGGAGGTAATTGTGCAGGCAGATATGAAGTTCTCTGTGCAGTGCAGATGGGCTGCAAGAGTAGCTCATGGTGTATTGTCGATGATATATAGGAATTTTTCTAGCAGGGATAAGGAGGTGATTATTCCCTTGTATAAGGCAATGGTCAGACCACACCTAGTACCATACCTAGACCATACACAATACTGTATACAGGTCTGGAGGCCTCATTTCAAGAAGGATGTAGAGATGCTGGAACGAGTACAGAGAAGGGCAACAAGATTAGTGAATGGAACAAAGGGGTGCTCTTAGGAAGAAAGGCTTAAGTTTTGCAAATTACAGTGTCTGGAGACTAGGCACCGGCGAGGTGATCTGATAGAGGTGTATAAAGCCTTGAATGGTTTGAGCATGCTCAATGCTGATGGGATTCTTCCTCTTGCTCAGAATAATCACGGTTTGGTTTGGTTTGTTTGGATTTTTTTGGTGCATTAGCAACTAAGGCTATAATGCACCAAGACTAGGTAATATTTAAACTCTCGGTGACCTAATTAGTAAGGCCACCATGTCCAGATATATAATAACAAATATATGAAAAATAAATCAGTAACAATAACATAAATTTTAAATACAATTAAAAACTTTTATTGATTTAAAATAGCTAAAAACAGCAGACACGTTTTCATTGTCGGATAAAATCTGACTGAGTGTATACGGCTCAGTCAGATGATTAAAAGCGGTAAAACGGGTGCTGCTAAAATATGGAAAGTCAATTAAAAGGTGTCTGATCGTTAAAATTGTGCCACATGATACACACCCTCCTATGTGTGTGTATCATGTGTGTGTATCTTGTGCCACATGATACACACACATAGGAGGGTCATCAGCCCTCAGCAAAAACGAATGAATTAAATGACTGTGTCCTATGCGTATCCGGGCGAGAACAACTTCCTTTTTACGATTCCTGCGCAGACTAGACTGCCACGGTTCAATTACAGGCTTTATACAATATAGTTTATTCGCAGTCTGTCTATTCCACGAGTCCTGCCATTGGGAGTGTATGTTTTGGTGTATTATTTACCTGTAGTCTGTATAGGGGACTGAGAGGCAGCGGTTAATATTGGGAATTGCTGATTTGGCTGCAGCATCAGCCAAATCATTTCCCCTAATTCCAATGTGGCTGGGAATCCAGCAGAAGCGGATATCATATTCACGTCCACGGAGGAAGTGAATCTTCTGCTGAATACTAGACAGAACTGGATGAGGATTATATCTCACAGATATTAAAGCCTGTAACATGCTCAGAGAGTCGGAGTATAAAATGAACCGTTTATATTGGCATTCACTAATGTGATCCAAGGCTAACTCTATAGCGTGCGGCTCTGCAGTAAATATGCTGCATTCAGAGGGAATCTGCTCCGATGTAGAGCTGTCTGTAAAGACTGCAGCAGATCCCACATATGATTCCGACTTCGAACTGTCTGTGTAGACTGGCGCAAAGTCGGAATATTCAGTTCGGTGTGCTGAATGAAGCTGCAGGTAGACAGATGATGGAGTGTCCGACTTTCCCCAATTTCTAAGAGACAAGTAACATGCCGGGACACGAGCATGCCAGGGTGAAAAGGGTTGCTTTGGTGTTTGGGCAACCTTGTCTACCTTGATATTAAGTTCTTTGAGTATCTCTTGGAGACGAATACCAAAAGGACGATTGGCAGTCTTACGGGTATTGTATAAATTTTCCCATCATGGCTCAAAAACGAATGGCCACGTAGGATGGTCTGGCAGGGATTTCAGTTTTAAAGCGTACTTTAAAGACAACTGCTTATGTCGAAGCGATAACGGTGGTTCGTTTCCTTCGACGTATAAGCTCTGGACAGGAGATGTGCGATATGCTCCAGTAGCAATACGTAGGGCCTGATGATGGATGAGGTCCAGCCATCGCAGGACACTTGTCTCTGGCTGAGGAATATACCTGGGACCCATAATCTAGTTTGGATCGCACAAGTGCATGGTAAAGCCGAAGAAGGGTGAATTGGTCTGCTCCCCAAGATGTAGAGGAGAGCGAGCGGAGAATATTAAGCCCACGTGTGCACTTTGTGCGGAGTTGACGGATATGATCCAGAAAGGTCAGTTTTTTTTCAAATATGAGTCCCAAGAATTTTATGTCTGCTGCTACTGGAATAGCATATTGTCCGAGCCTTAGTTCGGGTTCAGGATGAAGATTATGCTTACGACAAAAGTGTACACAAATGGTCTTCTCCGGCGAGAACCTGAAGCCATTAGCAAGTGCCCAGGAATTCAGATTATCAATGGCTTTCTGCAGTTGTCTTTCAATAACCCTCATGTTGCATGACTGACAAAAAATGCTAAAGTCATCAACATAGAGGGCACTGTTTACAGTTGGAGGAAGTTGTTCTGTGATTGAATTTATTTTGATGGCGAAAAGCGTGACACTTAATACTGATCCTTGTGGTACTCCCTCCTCTTGGCTGAAGGAAGGAGAGAGTGAGGATCCCACGCGAACTTGGAAAGATCGATTGGCTAAAAAGTTTTTAATAAAAATTGGGAGTTGCCCCCTAAGACCAAGGCTATGCAGATCTTTTAAGATGCTAAATTTCCAAGTTGTGTCATACACTTTCTCCATGTCAAAGAACACCAACACCAAGTGTTCACGTTTTAGGAAAGCATCCTGGATGGATGTTTCCAATCTAATAAGATGGTCCAAAGTGGACCAGTTCCTTCGGAAGCCGCACTGGATATTGGAGAGAAGGTCATTTGATTCTAGATACCATATTAAACGAGAATTAACCATTCTCTCCAGGATTTTGCACAGACAGCTAGTCAGAGCAATAGGACGATAATTGGTGGTGACTTTTGGATCCTTTCCTGGCTTAGGAAAGGCAAGAATGATTGCCTTGCGCCAGGAGTCCGGAAACTGCCCTTCAATAAAGACTCTGTTTATAGAGAAGGAGCAGATAATCCATAGATTTCGGTGAAAGATGTTTAATCATTTCATAATGGATGCCATCTAGTCCAACAGCACTTGCTCTGGAAAGAGCGAGGGCTCTCTTTTCAGTTCCTGCATAGTGAATGCCCCGTTGTAGGGATAGAGGCCCTTGGACTTAAAATTAAGTGCCTGTTTTTCGATTTTATGTTTCAGAACCAGGAACTCTGGGGAATACGGAGATGTCAGAGAATGTTTCCCCAAGAGCATTGGCTATTGCAGTTGGATCTGCAATAGTGCATCCATTATAATCTAGGATTGAAGAAGGGTGGGATGTATATTTTCCCTTCATTTTCTGGATTTTATCCCAGACTACCTTAGAGTTGGTAGACTGGTTAATAGATGATGTAAAACGGATCCACGATTCCTTTTGACTCTGACGGCGGATATAGCTTTTTTTTTTTTGGTAGTTGTTGGCGCATAGGCTTCTGTGGCCATAATGCACCTCCCAAGGTTTTTGAAGTACACTGATCCAAGCCCGAGGGGGGAAAATCGAACCCGTGACCTTTGGGTTGCCAGGCAGGCACTTTACCCACCCGGCTAGCCCGGTCGGCCGGTGGATATAGCGTGCTTTGACTCATGCACGTTTAAAGGGTATACGGTTGGTCGTGGTAGGATATCAGCGGAATATCCCCCAGGCTTTGTTTTGAGCCTTTTTTGCTGCTGTACATTGTGAATTCCACCAAGGTTTGGGAAATGGTGGCAACCGGGCAGATGTTTTTGGGACAGCATTCGCAGCTGCTTGGACAATGATTTCTGTGATGTACATTACTGCGTCATTGATAGGCTCCTGACTGACTGTACTGAGGTCAAAATTTGCCTGATGTTGGAAGGCATTCCAGTCACCCTGATCAAACTTCCACCGTGGTAACCTAAAAGGAAGACATGGTCTCCTACTGTGTAACAAGGTTATCACAGGGAAGTGATCACTTCCGTATGGATTCTCCTCCACTTCCCAAGTGAGTGAAGGGAGTAGAGAAGGGGAGCAGATAGAGAGATCAAGAAAAAGTACGGGTAGGCATGTGGAAGAAGGTGTTTGTTCCAGTATTTAGAAGGGAAAGGTCATTGTCGTTGAGCATACGCTCTATGACTCGTCCCCTTCCGTTGATGTTAGCACTACCCCACAGGGTGTTATGTCCATTCATGTCCCCGAGAAGTAAGTAAGGGGGAGGCAGCTGCGTTACAAGATCATCAAGGTCTTCATGGGGGATGTCAGTCCCAGGTGGCAAATAAAGAGAGCAGACTGTTAATATAAATCCCACCATAAGGCGAATTGCAACAGCTTCCATGCTAATTGTAATTAGCAAGGGCTGATTGCCGATAAGGATAGCCACTCCTCCATGAGCAGAGCCATCCGCATTCTATCCTTCCGAAAAATTGTGATGTTCTGCATGGTGGGATCATCATTTGCCTTTAGACATGTCTCCTGCAAGCAAAAGCAAACTGGCTCGTGCTTTTGCAGGAGGGCCTTGATGTCATCAATATTTCGCCGGAATCCATGACAATTCCATTGTAGGAATTTAGCCATTATTTTGGCTTGGTGGGTCCATCAGGCGGCTTCCGAGGTGCTGAGGGCTTAATTTTATCAGTCTTGGGTTTATCTTTTTTGGGGAAGAATGGACGCTGTTCCGTGTCCATTTCTTCCTCCGCAAAGAGTTCCAAGACTGAATCTTTGGGTACCTCCTTCTGCTCAACATCCATGTTTTCTTGGGGGACTTCCCCTTTCTTATTCTTTTCTTTCATAATTACCTTTGTTACTTGTGGAGCATTAGGAGGTACTGATATAGGAGTGGCAGTTGATTGGTTTTTCTGTGCAGGTTTTTGAGAACTTAAGAGATAACACGCGATGGGAGTGAAAGACTCCTTTGGAGGAATGGTCATGTCCGTCTGAGTTCCGACGGAACATCTCCCTGCTACCTTCTGGGCGTAGGTAGGTCTGTTGATATTCAGGGGTTTCACCGATTTTCTTGCCTCCTGGTATGATATATTTAGCTCTGCTTTCAGCCGTTAAATTTCTTTTTCTTCTTTCCACCTCTGGCATGCTCATGAGTAGGCCGGGTGTTCTCCCTCACAATTAATACAGATGGGTTTTGCGGCTGAACATGCTGTTGTTTCGTGGTCCTTTGCATCGCATCGAGCGCATGCAAGGACTCCACGGCAGGCCATTTAAGAATGTCCATACTTCTGGCATTTAAAACACCGTAAAGGGTTCGGAACATATGGACGCACTGAACAATTGATGTATCCAGCTTTAATCTCATCAGGAGGTTTAGGAGAGTTAAAAGTCAAGATAACGCTCCTGGTTTTTACAAGTTTTCCATCCCTTCACGCAGTAATTCTCTTGACGGCAATAACTCCCTGTGGTTTTAATTCCGAGCAGATTTCCTCCTCAGTTACGTCGAGAAGGTCCCACTCCGAAATGACACCTCTCGATACATTTTACCAATCGGTGTTTCACTGGTAGAATGCATAATTAAAAACCTTGGGACAGGCCCTGATGGTAATTCCGTTCGCTGCCTCTTTTTAGCAATAATGCTATCTGTTTCTTTGTCATTGATTTCGGATAGGGACCGGGTTGGGGCCCCTGAAGAAACAAGTTTATCAGGATTCATAGAAATTTTATTTGGTTCAGTGCCCGGGCTCCCCACCCACCATGGAGCCCAAAGGGACGCCCACTACCCGGCAAGCAATAAATGCACTCGGGAGTGGGACGCCAGGGCTACCCAGACACCATACCCGCACCGCCGCCAGCTTGAATCCTGTCCCTCGGACCATGAGGGTAGGGGCATGGCATTGACACGGTTGACCGTCGCAGGCGAGCCTACTAGCCGATTGATCCTAGCCAGGCCTTCCAGGACCTCCCGTCTTGTCGAAGCAGGGGTCAAAGTGGTGTATTGAAGCTGGGCCCCCTCAACCACCAGGTAGGCCCCTCAATCCCCCTTTCCGAATTTCCACGGGTCACAGTGCACGGCAAACACGCCGGATTCCATTGATGTAAGCCTGGAACCTGGGCTGTGGGCGTTGGATCCCAGTGATGCTAGTCTGGAAGTCCAGCAGCATCACTGGGAGGTCCCCTCACCACGTACAGGTGCCCACATCGAGGGGCTCAGAATAATCACCTGAGAGGGCATAAATTCAAATTGAGAAAAGACAGATGTAGGATAGACATGAGGAAATTTGCCTTTAGCCAGCGGGTGGTTGGTTGGTGGAATAGACTTCCATCCCTTGTCGTGGAAGTTGATAGCCTAAATAAGTTTAAGGCTCAGCTGGACAGGTATTTCGAACGAACAGAGGGGTAAGAAGTGGAAGTGGTTATTTTTTATTTATTTTATTTATTTTTTTTTATTTATTTATTTTTTTTTTTTTTATTTTTATTTTTTTTTTTGGCTGATGCTGCATAAGCTTGCTTTCTTGCATCAAATGCCTCTACTAATGCTAATGCTAATATGTTTATTTCTAGGGTATAGCAATGTAAACCAACAAAGGCTATCTTAGTCTTTATATGTTCTTTTGGCTTTATGGCCCACTGAGTACTTTTATGTACTTTTATGTTTTGATTGATTGATTTGGTAGTTGTTGGCGCATCGGCTTCTGTGGCCATATTGCACCTCCCAAGGTTTTTGCAGTACTTTGATCCAAGCCCAAGGCGGGAATCGAACCCGCGACCTTTGGGTTGCCGGGCAGGTACTTTACCCACTTGGCTAGCCCGGTCGGCGTACTTTTATGTACTATAATACACTTTGAGTACCTATATAATACCAATTATACTCTTACAATAGTAATTAGATTACAGACTGATGTAATGTTCAATCTACAATTGATGGCATTAATCAGATCTGACATACCTTTTACATCTATTTGAATATTTCATAATTGATTAAATACAAATACATAGGGAACTGCCTGAGTTTTGATTTGTCTACCAGGATTCTACCTATAACTTCCCATATTTTTTACTACCTTTGTTATATTATATCACCCTTAATAATATGTTTGGTCTTAAGCTGGCTAATGGGATGTGCCATATATTTTTACCTATATTTAGCCTTAGTTGGGCTACAGTTTTGTTATACCTTTTTAGATTATATTGTGATAATTAACATTATGAGTTATATGCTACAAATAACAATAAGATACTACATTGGTCGCATGGGATAAACTATACAGCGGATTCCGGTGTGGCACAGCGTGGTCCGATAAGTAGTCCAACTAGCCATTCAGCATTTAATACTTTAGGAAATCTATAATATTGAGAATGGCCAAATAACAGATATAACGATTAATCCAGATTCTGAAACTAGACTATCGCTCAATACTACAGAGCATAAACTGCACGATAAACATTTTTTAAAATTTAAAACCTGTGGAAATCAATTTTGCTAACTTGTCCCGCAATGCACCCAGTAAATTAGATGTAAATTAGATGCTCCAGTATTCTGCCATGCTAGTGGTGTTAGTTGCAATGAATTTGAAGCAAAATATGTAGGACAAACTAGTGGCGAATTACAAATATACATAGATCTCATAAAAAAATTTCGTTAATAAAAAAGATATTGAACTGCAGCATTTTCAGGTTCACAGCTTCGATAATATCTCCACTACTACATTAGCAACAGAAAGTAATATTTTGAAAAGATTGGAAATAGAAAATTTGAACATATTAAGCCATAAATCACTTTATCCTTATGAACTCAATAATAAATTCAACGGACACTGTTACACTAATAATATACAGGACCACTGTGTCCATAAAATTTTCCAAAGGGTAAAAAAGTCTAACACCCAAACACAAAAGAGTAAAAAATACTAATAACAAAAACACTCACAAGTAATAAATTAGGTAGTTTTTTTGATTTGTTAAAATCATGGGACAGACCCATTATATATGTTAAGTATATTCATGACATTATTTTTGGCCTGAAACATAGTAAGCTTGAGCATTACTGAAAATAAGTATTACATATAGCTATAATAACATACACCTAAACAATTTACTGAATGATATCTTTAAATTTAAATTAGGTAATAAGTCACTAAGGAATATCTCATTTTTAAATTCCGAAACTTAGTATTAGATAATATACTAATAGATCAAATTATCAGTAAATTTAAATATGCACTACAATTACAAATTCCTATATTAGTACTCGCTTTAGTTACAATAAAGCTATAGGACTAACAGTATGCAATTACAAGCAGGTGGCTTGTAACCTAGTGAGAAGTGATATTGAGGCAGAATGTTATGCCATCTGCCTCAATATCAAACTTACATGGATAAGTACCATAAACTCATCATTATCGGGGATTTGAGTATCATTTCTCACACAGAACTGTGAAACCTGTTATCTTATGGATTCAAATTTAGGCCTAGTACTAAAAGTAGATTTTAAATATGATTAAAATACAAATACACATTGACCTAATACAATTTTGCTTAAAACTAGCATACAAACATAAAACACCATTGGAAGCTTGCCAAATGTGGATTACTCTCACCTATGAAGCTATAGTAAAACATATAGGCTTTATGCTAAGTAAAACACAACCTACAAAGTTATTTGATATGTCTATAATCAAACAGCAATTAAAGAAGATGCAAACTAAGTTCATAATAACAACAATAGACAAAGCAACCAACAATTATAGCATATGTAAAAAAATTCTATGCTTCCACATTATTAAATGAACTCAATAATAGTTAGTTAGTTATTTGGTTTTTAGGAGCATTAGCAACTAAGGCCATATTGCTCCTGGATATACGGTGGTCATTCCCTGACCTTTCCGCATCCTCCGTATCTGGTGGTGACGGGCTCAAACCCCGGTCTAATCAAGAAGCATGTGCTACGCACTGCTGCTCCTTCCCACCTGGCTACGGAGGCGCCACTCAATAATAGCACTACTTACAAAATGGTAACATCTAACACCAACATTAAGAAATTACTGGTCATGCACTTAAGTAATCCAAACACCAAAATTTCTTTATGAACATATGATACCTAAGTTCCACAAATCCCCTATAGCATTCAGATTTATCGTATCATGTAGGAACAGCTATGCCAAGCTCCCACATCAAAAACTGGAATCTCTACTAAACATCATGTTAAGTAATATAGGTGGATCTAGAATAATTCTTAATAACACCCCAATATTAGAATGTTTAAATAACAACTCCAATACTATAGAACATATAAGCAGATTCGATTTTAAAAAGTTATTTACTAGTATTTCCCATAACTTAAAATCTGTATTTAGTAATTATTATAATGAGTACCAAAACATATTACTATGCCAAAATTTGCTTATAGACTTGAGGATTTCCTCAAGTCTATAAGCAAATAATAATGGATTTCCATTATTAATGAAAATAATGAATAAAACAAATAATGGATTTCCAGCTAATTTTATCGCTAAACATCTTCACAAAGCCATTTTTATTGCCATTAATGAATGGCATAATAATATAAATCCAAATTACATCATAGCTAAAGTAGGTTCTAAATAAGTATTTCAGTTCTACTAGCTCTCAACGTTCACTTTAATCCTCTCCTTCTGGTTCACAAACTTTGCTATTACAATTCTATAGTAGCTATTTAAAATCACATTAGTATAGAGTAGGCACTGTATATATGTATATAGTAGGCACTGCCTTTAGAGCGTGTCACATATAGCTTAAGCACATTGAAAAAGTTGTACCTACACTGGTGTTCAAAGGAAGTGCATCACCTAGGAATTTCACATTTATTTATTTTTTTTTTTTTTTGAAAACCCCAAACACGAAAGGTATCAAAACCTATAGTACTTAGTACCATGCATGGGTTGAAGGAGAAGTATGGGGGGGGGGGGGATGCCGGAAACTTTGCTCTAGAGACTAAACATGGGTTTCACCACTTCAAGCCTCCAATAAGCAAAGTGGTGGTATTTCACCGGTTGATGAAAGTCATCTACCACCTGGGATGCATCATTCCCCTCCCCCAAAATAAGTAGCACAGAATATTCCACAGAGACTATAGAGGCTGTCATAAAGGTTAAATGTTTTAGCACATATTATTAGTTTTTCTGTAAATAAAAGTTACAAATAACTTTTATTTAGGGAAGTACTTTTTTTTTTTTTTTTTTTTTTTTTTTTAGGTAGGGAAGTATTAATAACATAATTTAAACTTTACAAATTTACAGACATGTAAATATTTGGTATATGTTGAGCCCTAATAATAAATATATTATATTTATTAATATATTTCTAACCCTTTTTCGTGATGGTATGTTAAATTAATGATTAGCATCACAAATTGAAATACAAACAAAAGATATTTATTAATAGTTAAGGCAAAGGTAAGAAATATTTGACAGGTGCTCTCAAAATATTCCAAAATGAGCATTTGCAACCTTTATACAACAGTTTTGGTAAACACGACAATTATGGCTGAAATGTTATCAGAACCCTCGATTTGCTTCGGTTTATCATTTTAACCCCTTCCCGGAACATTTTTTTCCGGAAAATGTGCCTTAACAGATCGATTTTTTTTATTTTACAGATTAAAAGTATGCGTCGTGGGGAATACTCATTGTATAGTTTTTTGTGTCATTTATTAATTTTTTCATAGAAAATACATGGGAGTAATTAACCCATTTGGGCTATCCTGAGTTATCTTGGGTATGCCAAAAAGTGTGCAAATTATACAGATTTTTTTAATAAATTAGCACTTGAGCTAAAAGAAAGGCACAGAAAAAGTCTTCATTACTCATTATATAAATAAATCTTACCCTTTTTATAAAATTTTCTATTCTTTAAAAAATCAAGTATAACGCACAAGAAGTAACCTCCCGCCAGTAATCGCGAACTAACTACATTCTGACACAGAGTCGCCACAAGCGGACAGGCGAGGTAAGTGTCGCTTACAGGTTCAAGAGGGTGCCGAAATATTTTTCGATATTGTTTTTGTGAATTATTTTCGTGGGTTCAGTATTCTGCATTTAGGACGGCAAATTATATTTTGCTGGCTGGCGGCACAGGAACACGTGATACTGTTCTGACATTGACATTGCTGTACAATATAAATAAAACGAAAGCCAGTCGTTTGCTGCCAGGCGTAAGAAAAATCCTGAGAAAACTCAAACTCTGGATTTACCTGCCTAATGCAAAATAAGCCAGAGAAAATACGTTTCAGTCCTAAATTTGGAGGTATTATTGTTTACTTCAGGTATTATTGTATCCTGAGATATTTCGTGTATGTTCCAAATAACTTTTGGAACATACACGAATATTTAGTTGAACCACCTCTGGCCCTGATGACAGCAGCACACCATTGAGACATCAACAAGATCAATTTCTGAAGATAATCACCTGATAGTTCGTGGTTCCAAACATGAATTATAGCTTCCGAAGTTTACCAAGGGTCTTTGGTTTCTTTCTGGCAACTGCAGATTCCACACGATGCCAACAGTTTTCGATAGAATTCAGGTTCAGGCTGTTTCCTGGCCAGCTAACAGTTGTAATGGACAGTTCTTCCAACCATTTTTCCACCTGTAACAAATGTAAACACATTATTGTCGAACCTCTAATGCAGAAATGAAACTAAAGTAACTACAGAAGTGCCTACTTACACTTTTCGCCCGATGACAAGGAGCAGAGTCGTCCTGAAAGATGCAGTTACTTGGCAGGTTGAAATGGTCTCTAATGGTTGGCAGCAATTTGCCTTCCAATATAGCCAGGTACCCACTGGCATTTACAGAACCATTTATAAACTGCAGGTGACCTACTCCGTGATATGAAATGCACCCCCCATATCATTTGACTGGTAGGGAATTCACTGTAGACACCATACAGTCTGGATGATATTCTTCACCACGTCTACGGCGAATCGTTTGTCTCCCACCAGAGCCATGCAGGTTGAATTTCTTCTCATCTGAGAAAATAACTGACTTCCACTGCTCGGGGCTCCATTTGACATGCTCCTTACACAATATTAATCAGGACTTTTTAATTTTTTGTGTGAGGAGGGGCTTCTTCTTAGGACGATGGGCTACAAATCCATTTTTGAAGAGGCGTCTTCTGACTGTCTTCTACCACTATGTTCTTCCCATTCTCTTTTCAACTCAGAAAAAGAAGCTTTACGGTTTTTAAGCATAAGTGCTTCAAAATGCAGTTCTGTTTTGGCGTAGAGACTCATTTGCATCTGGTTCCTTTTTTCCTATCAGCAGAACCAGTATTCTTGAGCTTGGAAAGGAATCTACTCACTGTCGACTGATTACCAGACACTCTATAAACAATATGATAGGAAGAACATCCTTCCTTACGTAAAGCAACAATAGCACTCTTTCTTCGTGGTGTCAACTGCATGTAACTTGCCATCCTGATGCAAGCGAGGAATGACTGCAACTCTTGCAGAGCGTGCTTATATAGCTGAAAGTAACAGCTGATGCAATATTATGTCATCACCTACACATGTCAATCTTATCTGATGCAATATGTAAGAAATATTGCCATATACTTATGTTATTCGGACGACAATTACAATTTTAAGGGGTGATGCACTTTCTTTGAACACCAGTGTATATTTGTTCTTAAAGCAGTAATCAAATTCATCTTTCATAAAGAAATTTCATTTCTACTTTGTAAAATATTTTTTAAAGGTATTTCATTTCAAATGGTCTCATTACTTGTCATTCTAAAAAACTGAGAACCAACTATTTTCATTGGACATTATCCGATAAAGTTCAAATTTATAGCATACTATTAACTATAATTTCAGTCTATCAGTTAGTCTTAAAGTTACACGAAATTCAGAGGGTGCTGCTTTCCTCGTTTTATAAATTAAAAATTATTTAGTTTGTCTTGCAGTTATTTGAACTGAGAGAGCGCTGTTGTCGCTATTTGTTTTATAATAGGTAAAGTGTGCTAAACTAACAGGTGGTAAACTGCAAATTCATATTTATTATTTTAGTTGTAATTGGTTATTTTTAATTTAACTGTTCTGTAATGATGGCCTGCTATTTTATTACTATATTAGATCGAATGAATTATTTTAATTTTTATAAAATTCTTAAAAATATCAATTTTTATTTAAGTATTCCTACTTTTGGTAATAGTTATTTTTTTTTTATTTCCTTATTATTACCTACAATTGTTGTTCTATATTTCTTCATTAATGTAATCCTGGTTTTGTCCATTAAATTACCAACCTTTAGCCCCTTGCTGTTATACCAGGATCCCTTACTAAAGGGTCGGGCTGTTACACTCCCGGTATATCCTAAGTACCATTATAAAAAGCTATTTTCTTTGCTTTTCACTTTTTAATTTCTAACTCTAAATTTCATACCTCAAGGTCTATTAGAGCAATTCGAGGGAAATTTAGGTACTATTCTTATAAAGGTGACACACGCTTAACGCTGATAATTCGTTCCATAAAAACAGAGTGCTAAGTGAATCCGCGATAAGCGAGCGCCACATTCCCATAAGGTAACACATGTATTTGTGAGTTGCGGTATTAAAATTACAGTCTACAAAAGTTCAAGTCTAATGTCAACAAGTATCTTCTTTCATCTTCTGAACCTCCAACCCAAGCACAGTACTAAGTACTATAGGTTCTAATACCTCTGGTGTTTGAGTTTTTCATAAAAAAAAAAAAAAAAAAACTAAGTAATTTACCTTCATTCAATTTCATAACAGAAACAGAGATCCTGCTTATTGCTGTGGTTTGTTCGGTTTTGGCTGCCGACCCTTTGAAGACATTTTAGACATTATTAAAATCTTAGGAACTACACCATTAAATACTATTTTATTATTTCTTATGTTAATCTTAATTTTATTTAATTTCAGGTAATCAGCTTTTACTTCGCAGACATTCTTAATTTACTCCATTGTTTTTTTTTTTTTTTTTTCATATTTTTGTTTTGTTTTTGTTTTTTTATGCTACATACTTGGATTGCAGGTTGAGAAGACGAAAGAAGATATTTGTTGACATTAGACTTCAACTTTTGTACAATAATTTTCAGGAAATATGTATGAAGGAAGGTAGTTCCAGAAAATGGCAGTTGAATGAATAAACGCGGAAGATGAAGAGTTGGTTCTCTGAGTTTGAAGTTGGACAGTAAATGGATGTTGGCTGGTGGCGGCACGTGTTCGGATTGTTTTGAAAGAGAGAGGGAATTATAGAAGCCAATACAGAAGAACAGTGCCCATGGAAGTATCCGTAGAAAAAACATGCAGAAGAAACAGTACGTCTATGAGACAGCGAGTGAAGAGACTTTGTTGGAGAGGAGTCATTGATAAAGCTAAGTGCCCTCTTCTGAATGGAATCTAGAAGCCTGAGAGAGGTTTTGGGGGCACCACCCCAGATGTTGGATCAATATTCCATGGTAAGGCGGATTTGCAATTTGTACAGAATGAACAGCTGTTTGGAAGAAAAGTAATGCCGAGATCGAAAGAGAAAACCAAGTTTTTTTTAGATGCAGAGAAAGCAATATTTGTAATGTGCTTGTGCAAAGAGAGATTAGAAGTCAGGGTAATTCCCAAAAGAGATATATCATTTTCCCTAAAAATCGGGGTGTCACCAAAGATAAGCATATGAGCAGAAGAATCTTTTTTGGAGATATAAGACAAGACTGAGTTTTTAGAAGGATTGAAATTAACTAAGTTGTCTCTGCCCCACTGGAGAATTAAGTGGAGATTGGCATTTAAGGAATTGGTAGCGGATATTCGAGATGTTGAAGCTGATTGAGCAGGGCAAGGTTTCTCAAAATAGAAAGTGGAATGCAATGTGCTATCATCAGCAAAACTATGGATGGGATTTCCATGGAACAAGGTCATTAATATACAAGAGGAAAAGAGTGGGGGAAAGAACTGAACCTTGGGGCACACCGGCATTAGTGGAGAAGTTACAAGACAGAGAGCCATCTACCCTCACTTTCAGTGAGCGATCAGAGAGAAAACTGGATAGCCAACTACAAAAAACAGCTGGCAAACCAAAAGATGGAAGCTTATGTAAACACCTTTATGCCAAAAATGATCGAAAGCCTTTGAGATGTCAAGAGCAACTGCTTCTGCTTCACCGAATTTGTCCATAAATGGGTAACATAAGCCAGAATATCACCAGTGGATTGACACTGACAGAATCTCTACTGACGGAATGTATACTGGTGATCATTGATCAGACAGAATGTTTCTGGGTAGTTTAAGAGTTGGCAGTTAATTGATTTCTCCATTACTTTACAAAGAGTAGAAGTAATTGCAATGGGCGATAATTGGTTGGGAGGGATTTGTCATCCGTTTTAGGAACTGGCTGGATATGAGCAAATTTCCAAGCAGAAGGAGAAGAAATAAAAAAAAAGGCGGCAAAGAACAGGAGTAAGTTCAGGAGCACAGGTTTTGAAAACGTATCAAAATCCTTCTGACATCCTTTTGAATAAAGACCACAGGCGGCATTGAATGGAGCGTGTTGGGAATGGTGGAAAGTGTTTTACCAAGATCATTAATTAATATATGAGTTTGAAGAAATATGGGATGCTAGCAGATCAGCTTTATCCTCGGCTGAAGTGACAACAGAACTGTGTGGTTTTGACAGAGGGGGAGCAGAGATGGGCAAAAGTTGCGGCCAATAGCTTTGGCAGGAGATCAGATTGCTCGGCTACCATTAAGGCAAAAAGCAAGTTTTCTCCTCTTAGCCTGTTCAAAATCTAGTTTGGACTGATTAATAACTGCTCTACAATTGTTGCGAGCGTCAGTGAAAACAAAAGAATTGGAAACAATCCAATTGCAATATGCAACGTTCTTCCCTTGAACAGCCTTACCACATTTGTTGGAAAACCAAGGTTTAAATAAAGAACGAAATTTTAAAGTGGAGTGTGGGATAAAGGATTCCATTCTTACAAGAATAATTTCACTGACACGATCTAAGGAAATGTCAACATCAGAAGTTTTGAAACAGGAATCCGACCAAGGAAATGAAGACAAGAAATCTCGCAGGTCGTCCCATTTTGCATTCTTGTAATGCCAAACAATACGAGGTTGGGAATAGCCATGAGATAAAGGCTCCATTGGAGAAGAGAATCACCAAGTTTTGATCTGAGGTGCCTAAAGGACCTCTCACTTCTACTGTGTACTTAGAAGGGTTGTTTGTGAGAAAAAGATCAAGCGTGTTGGCTGTATGGTTAGGATTGTCTGGTTTTCTTGTATGTAAATGAATAACCTGTGCAAGGTGATTAGTAACTGCAAAAGCCTCAGCATCTCGACCTGCTGGTTCGGTGTGACTAGAACACGGAAGCCAGCTGGAGTTGGCTTCCGTGTTCTAGTCACAAAATCACCAAGGAAAATTACCTCACTGTTAGGAAAGTTGGACTGGAGAAAGTCAAGTTGCAAAGAGAGGAAGTCAAAGAGCTCCAAGTGATTAGTGGAGTTGGGAGAACGGTAGAGACAACAGATGAATTTGACTCAATGAGGTGGAGAGATTTCAAGCCAGAGAAGATCGAAAAGAGGAGATTCCAAATTATCAAGTCTCTGACAGGGAATATCAGAACAGACATATGCACAAGTACCATCTTTGAGGCAAAAGGAATCATACAACAAATAATTTGGGCAACTGAGATAGGCAATAGTTGAATCAACCGATAAGTGAGATTCTGTCAGAAAAAGTACATGGGGTTTGGCAGACTGCAAGTGAAAATGGACATCATTGAGACCACGTATATTTGTGAAATGAATTAGGAAATTTTTCGCAGGTTTAGGCACAGGTGTCGCAGGTGCCTAGTCTGGAGACTAGGCACCTGCGAGGTGATCTGTTAGCCTCAATCAGGTTTTATATACCTTTATACACAAAAAAAAAAAAAAAAAAAAAAACTAACTACAGCCAGTACATTCCTGGTCAACAATGAGAATAACAAGCATATTCATCACCCCAACTTTCATCTTTACAACTGTAGAACTCATATCTTAACAGCTACAAAAATCTGTCCTTAACAAATTTCTGTAGCTGTTAAGAAATGGTTGCTACATTTTTCCTTCTCTACCATTTCTCATTATTTGGTATTATCCTTCACTACACTAATAATAACCAGACTAGAGAATTCTCAATGCTAGAAACGGTGCAGGAGAAAGGCAAAAAGACCTCAGTCAAGAACAGCAATGAATCATTAACTCTCTCAGAGGAAATGATGCACATAAGCAAATAGGTTAGGGGTTGTCATTCTGAGCACTAATAGTAATGAACAGAAGCTATGTTGCTCCCTTTTTACATAACCTTTGTATTCTGTATTCAAAAAATGATCCCTCTAACCGACGAGATAAAATGATTAAAATGATTCTTAAGCACAAGATCAAAAATAAAAAATAAAAAAGAATAAAAAATAAATCAACAGAGAAACAAAGTGCAATTTCAGACTCAACAACCTGGAATCCTCATTTATTTTTGGCATCATCATTGCCCTTATGGTGGACTTTCAGCCAGAAGGTAGACACTGTTGAAGCAAATGCCACATGGGCCAACACAACTCAAATGGCTTGTCACCATCCTTATTAATGTCATCACCTTGAAGTCACAAGACTTCAATCACAGACTAACACACACATATCAGTACAAGAAGGAGACATATTAGGGTCATTTTTATTGAACACAGTTATTGACATCAAAACAGAAGAAAGTTTTTTCATCTTCAAGGCCAGTAATTTTTCCAGAAGCAGACTAACACACACATATCCATACAAGAAGGGGACATATTGGGGACATTTCAATCAAACATGTAGTTATTGACATCATAACACAGAAAAAAGCTACTTTCATCTTCAAGGTCAGTAAGTTTTTCAGAAGAGAATCCTCAACCAATAGGGACCCCCCCCCCCCTTCCTAATTTCTAACACATATATTTTAGCTGATTTCAAAGTTATTCAATTTGCCAATACTGTTAAGCACGTGATGTGAGTATTCTTCATTGATGAGATTTTCATCATCTGGGCTCATGATAGAGAAACTTCAGATGATTTTTCAGTCAACTCACAAAATCAACACATTTCCTTTGCTCCTGAAATTGAAAGCTGTTGTTATTTTTTTTTTTGTTGTTGTTGTTATTTCGTTTTTAGGAGCATTAGCAGCTAAGGCCATATTGCTCTGGGGATATGCGGTGGTCATTCCCTGACCTCTCTGCACCTCCGTATTTGGTGGTCACGGGCTCGAACTCCGGTCCAATCAAGAAGCGTGTGCTTCTTGATTGGACTGCTGCTCCTGCCCACCTGGCTACGGAGGTGCCAAATTGAAAGCGAACACTCTCTTCACCTTTCTGGATGTCCATGAAACAAGAAAAATAGCACTAACATCATGGTTTATAGAAAACTCAGCTGAGAAGAGAGTGTTAACTTTCAATTTCATGTAATGGAAATATGTTGATTTTGCAAGTTGAGTGATGTGCAGCATTACCCTTCCTTACAACTAAGGTCAGGGAGAAAAATTAGTCAAGAATTACCAATAAAATAAAATAATAATAATATAAAAACTTATTTTAAAGGCGATTTGCATTAATTTTCAGAATAATCCACACCTGTTAGTGGAATGACTGTTTGAACACAGAGTACAAAATCTGATACCCCTACCCCAAGAAACAGGCTGATCTGTGAATGCCATAACCAGAGCTGCCACAAGTGGGTAGGTGAGGTAAGCGTCGCTTACTGGCGGCAGTTCAGGAGGGCGCAAAAAATTTTTTTGACATATACAAGTCGGACCTGTGTTTAATGAACTTATTTCAAATTAAATTTTCTATTTAACGATATTTTTTGAATTTCCCTTGGTAATTACATATAAAATAGTTTCCATAGAAAAAAAATTTGTATATAACGAACAGATTACGAGAGACTTAACTGGGAACTCATTAACAGTTTGCATCTTTGGCTTGAGGCAGTTGAGACAATTAGTGCTGCTACTAAGTAGGAATTAAGAGTTAAAAGGATTACCATTCTGTAACTTAGTGGTACTCATAAAACCTATACAACCTCCTGTTTCACATATCAAAAGTCACACTGGTCAGCTAATTGGTTAACGTTAAAAGTATTTAACATGGCAGGCAAATAATTCATTTGAATGAATATAGTACATGACATTTCAGACTTATTATCTGGATCTGTGTTCAGTGCCGGATTAGGGTATGGGCTAGCAAGACTTTCAGGGAACCAAAAACAGAAAACTAATGAAGCAAAAAAAAAAATATATATCCTTAGTAAAGGATCCAAAAAATCTTTCTGTCCAGGGTGCGGAAATACCTTGGTTATTTATATTTCGCAGAGTTATACTCCAGAACATGGGTACAAACCCGTACTTCGGCAAGAAAGAGCGAAAGAAAGCAGAGATAGGACGTTGAGGCAACTCCCACTCACTGTTATCCCCCTCTCCTGCATATTACTGGGGGATATCACATAACATCACAATGTGTCAGAGCTAAAATAAAGAAAAAGAAACAAAACGGCAATTTTTTTAAACAAAACAAAAATTACCATTACATACAATCACCATCACTGATTCTTCTCCTGTGTACATCACTAGACGACTTGACATGCATTGACGATGAGAATTGCTCATGCACGTCAACAAAAATGTTTTTTTTTTTTTTGTTCTGCGGGCTGCTTTCCCCACACCCCCGCTAATATAAAGAGAACCTAATACTAACAACTTATACATACAACTGCTGCGAAAAACATCAAATCGTCAAGAAACAACTTGAAAGCAAAAAAACAAACAAACTCCATTAGTCCTTGCATGCCAGTACACTTCATCAAACATCCATACTGAAAACAAGTATTCCATCAAATTACACTCATACACCATTCAGTTACAGTCTTATATCCATCCTTTTGCAAACAGAATAACACGAAATAACAATAACACACAATAACCGAGTGCAGCACGACAACGACTAAACAACAGCACGATAATTTCACATTTCCTGCTAAAATCAGAAGCGAATTTTTATCCAATCAAACAACCAGAGATGCAAATTGAGGTCAATTACACATTCCCAAAATTGGCATAGTGTTTTGTGGAAGGCACCACTGGTGGTTTCCCACAACTGCACCATGGTACTTTGTGAAGAATTATAGAATCTCTGTAAAAGCCAGAAAAAGTGTGGTGTCTGGTTTGTGACAGAGTTGTGCTATGTTCTGTTGTTGTTGTTGTTGTTTGGTTTTTAGGAGCATTAGCAACTAAGGCCATATTGCTCCGGGATATGCGGTGGTCATTCTCTGACCTTTCCGCATCCTCCATATTTGGTGGTGACGGGCTCGAACCCCGGTCTAATCAAGAAGCGTGTGCTATGCACTGCTGCTCCTTCCCACCTGGCTACGGAGACGCCCGTGCTATGTTCTGTTGTTCTGTGTCTGGCTGCTTGGCCTCAGAGCTCTAAGGGAACACCACATTGCCTGCAAAGACCACTGGGAGGTGAGCCAGGCTGCCCATTATACTCTGGCTGGCCTCTGCCAGGGTTGTCTAAACTTCCTGACGGAGACCAAGTAAAAAAATAAATAATAAATAAATAAAAAATAAAAATAAAAATAAAAATAAATAAAAATAATAATAAAATAAATAAAAATAATAAAATAAAATAAAATAATAAAATAAAATAAAATAATAAAATAAAAATAAATAAATAAAAAAAGATAAAATAAATAAAGTAATAGATTAAAAAAAAAAAAGAGAGAGAGCTAGAAGAGAGGGGCATAGATGATATGAATGAACGGGGAATGAATTTGGGTGGGCTGACAGGGGAGAAGTTCAGGCCCTGTGACTTTTAAACCCACACCAAAAGTGTGTGGGTTTAAAAGTCACAGGGGACAGGTGCCCCTGTGTAATTGCCAATGGCACAGTGCCTGTAGATCTCGCACTGTGGTCAGTGCCAGCAATCCCGCACCTAGATCGGTGCCAGCAGTATATCCTACCCATTTCGGGTTTGCAATGACTTTTAAATCCCGCACTCTGAGGAGTACCAGCATTCCGCCTGCAATAAATCCTACCCTATTTGGGTTAGCATGGTCATGTCTGTTGTTCTGGAGGGAGGGAGGGAGAGTTATCCCACACTGTCCGGTTTAGTTTTTGGGCTCTGAGTTCTGCAATCTTAGCTCGCCTAAGTGCAAATGTTTCCTATGCGTAGGTGGTTAATGCCTTATAGGTATCTTTCTCAAGTAGCAGAGTGAATTCTTCACACATTCCCAATAATCAGCCAATCACAGAACTCGACCGGACAATGCTCCATTCTTCGGCCATGCCAGCAACGGAGATACCCATGTTCTGGAGTTCAGCCAGAATATACTGTATATGATACTACTTTTAGCAAGGCACTGCTGTATAGCGTTCAGGGGATCTTCAAAAGATTTATATGAAAATGAAAATGGTAACTTTTTAAAACTTTCTGAAACAATTGCTAAATTTGCAGAATATATTCGCTGTATGCAGAAATCTGAATTGAAAAATATCTTGCATTATTTGGGTGATCAAATACAAAATGAAATTATTGGAATAATTTCGCAAAATATTACAAATAAAATATTAGAAATGTTAAAATATTAATATTAGAAGCTAGTAATTTCTAGTATTTTGCTATAATCACTGAAAATGAAAATTGGATACAAGGCCTCATGCTAAATCAATAGCCTTAAAAATAACATCTTATAAGTCTCTTTGTTCAATTATAATTTGGCATGCATGGTATTTTAAATAAAATTAATCCGATAAAATGCTCAAAAAAAAGGATTCTGACATATATGAAGCTCTTGAATATCTACAAAATATCACGGAATATTTTAAAGAAAATAGAATAGTGGAAGCAGTAAAAAACAATCTCTATATGGCTAATAATATGGCTGCTATTATTGGCATTGAAGCTTCATTTCAAGAAGCACTGAAAGGAAAAGATTGAAAAAACGTCATTTCGATTATGAAATTAGAGATGAAGCTATTCAGGATCCACAACAAAATTTCAAAATTTCTTTCAAATTATGGACAAAAATTTTTTCGTTAACTGAAAGGTTTACAAATATGAAAGAACATGTAGAAATATCTAAAATGTTTTATAATATTTGTGAATTAAAAAAAAAAAAAAAAAAAAAGGTCAGATGACGATTTATTAAATCACTGCAAAGATTTACATATTAAGTTAAGTGACATTGTTCATAATGAGTCTAATATTATTATTATTGCTCTTATATGATTTCCCCCTGATTGGGGATTCAACCTCGTGAAGGTATTGTTACCAAGTACACAGGGTGGGTGTTGTTATGTCTGATGTTACTGTTGGTCGAGGAACTCTCTTTTGGGTTCAGGGTTAAAAAAATTTGCACAGGGTTAAAAAGGTTAATCAACACGTATTGAAAAATGTTGTTTAGAATTTGTTAAATTAAATACAATTCAGAATTCTTATTTTAAATTCATACGCATTTAAATTTTTAATTTATGTGAAGTTTGTGTCTTAATGTCATCTGCCAAGCTTTCAGAATCAGGGATATACTGTGATAAGGCGAACCATATAGAATCTTCTGTATGCAACTCCGTAAGAGTAGAGTGATTCTTTGTCTTTTTTTGTTTCAAATAGGAAAAGACCAATTCACACAGATATGGGAAACCAAACCAGCAATTTAAAAGTTCACTGCATTTTTTTACACAGTTGGGTACTTTTCTCGGCAAACATATTTCCAAAAGTCTTTTTCTGATGACCTGGCTTTTAGGAAGATATCGTTTTGCAATGCAATAATTTCATTTTCAAGTAACATTTTCTCAGAGTGAAAAATCTCCGATTTTTTTCTGCAATTTGTTTCGTATCTAAGTTGATATTAAATGGATAAGAACCACTTATAAGTTTAGCAAGTGGAAATCTGCTGTACACCAATGGAAACAGTGAAAGGAGTGAAGGTGGAGTTGGGTTTCTGGTCCATAAAGATTTTAAAAACAACATTTTGGAATTCAAAAGTACATCACCAAGGGTGTCAAGACGAATACTCAAGGTTTCTAAGAGGTACAAGCTAAAGATTATAATGATTTATGCACCAACATCGAGCCATGATGATGAAGAGGTTGAAGAAATGTACACCGAAATTTAGAGTCTTCTAGATGAGCAGAAAACCCACTACACTATTATTATGGGGGACTTCAATGCTAAGGTTGGAAAAAGGCAAAACAGCGCAGAAAGAGGAACTATAGGAAATTTTGGAATTGGTGAAATAAATAAAAGAGGTGAAAAACTTGTGGAATTTGCAGAATCTCAAGGACTGTCAGTAATGAACACTTTTTTTCAAGAAAAGGGTGAACAGAAAGTGGACATGGAAGAGTCCAAATGGATTAACTACTAATGAAATCGACTTCATCCTCACTAACAGAAGATATATTGTGAATGATGTTACTGTCCTGAATAAGGTAAATGTTGGAAGTGATCACAGAATGGTAAGATGTACACTTGATATAAATGTAGGAAAGGAAAAAACTGACTCGAGTAATAATACAAAGGTCTTTGAGATAACAGAGGAGGAGAAAAAGCAGTATGTACTGGAACTTAAGAACAAGTTTGAGCTTCTGAAGACTGTTCAGGACCAAGATATCGACGAGGAATATTACAACTTTCTGAAAGTGATAAAGCCCAAGAAACCTATAGGGAAACAGAAATCCAAAGAAGAAAAAATTAGTCAAGAAACACCTGTCATGATGAACCAAAGACGACAAATGAGGAGCAAGAAAAACACTGACAGGGAGAAAATTGAGTATACTCAGTTACGCAAAGCCATTAGAAAGAGACTCAGAGAGGACATAAGAAGATTTAACACAAGAAAAATAGAACAAGCATTAAGGGAAAACAAAGGACTTAAATCAGCAGCCATGAGCAGTAATACAGAAAGACAAATGACACTGAAACTGAAGAATAGCGATGGTGTACTTATAAACAGCAGAGAAGGCATAATTCAAATAGCAGAAGACTACTATAGAGAATTATACAAGGAGCGAGGGAATGATGCCAGCAGTGGGGAACATGGATTGCAAAGTAGCAACACATACAACATACCTGATATTCTTCCTGATGAGGTAGAACATGCATTGAAGAAAATGAAGAATCGGAAAGCCCCGGGGGAAGATGAAGTTACTGTAGAGTTGTTAAAATTCGGAGGAAGAGACATAACACAAAAACTGGCAAGGTTCTTCACAAAGTGCATTAGAAAGGTGTGATGCCTAAGCAGTGGAATAATGCAATCATAGTTTTGCTGCATAAGAAAGAAGAAATCAGAAATTGGAAATTATAGACCAATTAGCCTGTTATCCCACATCTACAAGTTGTTCACAAGAGTCATTACTAACAGATTAGAAAGAATACTTGATGAGAATCAACCGAAAGAGCAAGCTGGCTTTAGGACAGGATTCTCAACTATGGATCACCTTCACGTAATATCACAGCTAATGGAGAAAGCAAATGAATAAAAAAAAACACCATTATGCCTGGCATTTGTGGATTATGAAAAGGCTTGTTTGTTTGTTTGTTTGTTTGGGTTTTTTTGGCGCATTAGCAACTATGGCTATAATGCGCCAAGACTAGGTATGAAAAGGCATTTGACTCCATACAGCACAAGGCAATGTTTCGGGCACTGGAAAGACAAGGCATAGATACTCCATATATTATGATTTTGAAGAAAATATATGAGAGTGCCACCTCCTTTATTAGACTAGACAAAGACAGTAGCAAATTTAAAATCGAGAAAGGAGTTCGACAAGGAGACACAATATCTCCGAAGCTGTTTACTGCTGCCCTTGAGGAAGCTTTCAGAAGATTAGACTGGTCGCAGAAAGGAGTCAATGTGAATGGAGAGTACCTAAACCATTTACGATTTGCAGATGACATTGTGATCATAAGCCACGACCCCAAAGAATTAGAGGAAAATCTTAATCAGTTATGCACAGTTAGTAAGGATTTTGGACTAAAGATGAATATGGCTAAAACAAAAGTAATGATGAACAAGTATGCCACGGAAAGGGAAATAATGATTGAAGGAGCAGTAATTGAAAAGGTGGAGTCACATACTTATCTGGGACAAGTTATTAGCTGTAATAATGATATATGGCTGGAAGTCAAGAGAAGAATAAATTTTGGATGGATAGCATTCAGGAAATATAGTCACATACTGAAGAGCAATATCCCAGTTTGTCTGAAACTTAAAATAATGAATCAATGTATACTCCCCACCATGACTTATGGAAGTGAAACCTGGGCACTCACCAAAAGAATGGAAGAGAAGCTGAGAACTACACAGCGAAGAATGGAACGAATTATATTGGGAATCAGACTGTTAGATAAGAAGAGAAACACATGGATTAGGCAGCAAACTCAAGCAAAGGACATTCTTATCAAAACTAAAGAACTAAAATGGTCTTGGGCAGGACACATAGGTCGAAGACATGATGACAGATGGACTAAGAAAATAACAGAATGGTACCCAAGAGGAGCTAGAAGAAAACCTGGAAGACAAAGGCGGAGATGGATAGATGAAATTCATCAGTTTTTGGGTAGTAAATGGATGGCCAGTGCTCAAAACAGAAGGAACTGGAAAGTTGCTGGAGAGGCCTTCATCCTGCAGTGGATTGAAAATGGCTGATGATGATGATGATGGATAAGAAATATATTGAACAAGGTCTTCAAATGTTTTAAAATCACTGAATCTGGTTTCAAAATCATCCACAACTTTCTCAATTTCAGAAACATATTTCTCAGTATTAAATTCAAAAACAGGATATTTTTGCAAATTATCTTGCATATTTGCAAAATGAACAATTTTTTTTTCTTTGAGCTCCTTAGCCATTGCCAAAAATTGATATTTAGAGGCAGAAATACTACTAATCATGTCACCCACATATTTATTTTTTCCTTGTAATTCCAAATTCAGATCACTTAATTTACTGGTAAAATCTGCCAAAAAAGCCAGATCATAAAACCACTCCATATCTTGTGGCTGCTGATAATCATCTCCCCTCTGATCAACAAATTTTTTAATTTCATTCAGCAAATTTCAAAATCTCTGTAGAAACTTACTCCAACTCAGCTACCTCACATCTATGTGTAATATCAGATCTGATTCATTTTCATAGAGTTGCATTTTGAAAAGTCTCCTTTGAAGAGATTGTCCTCGGATGGAATTCACGATTTTGAAAGCTGCGTCCATAACCCCTTTAGTATTTAATCTTTTGCTGGCTAACACTTGTTGGTGGATGATACAGTGGAATTCATCATCCTTTTGATACAATGTGATGAATCCGTTAATATGGCCTATCATTGCTTTAGCTCCATCTGTTGTTACTGATACGAGCTTAAATAATGGTAGCTTAATTTTTTCAATAAAATTTTTGAATGCGATAAATATATCAAGATCTCTCATTCTTCCTTTTAATGAAACCATACCCAGCAGTTCTTCTCTAGTGTTAGAATCATCAAACCATACAAACAAAAACGAGCAACTGAGCTGTATCACTGACGTCTGTAGATTTATCCAGTTGTAAAGAAAAGGATACACAATTAGCAATATGAGTATGCAATTGTTCGCTCACATTTTCACTCATTTTTTCGATGCACTGCATCACTGTATTTCGCGATAATTGCAGATCTTGAACATCACTTTTAATTTCATTTTTGATCTTATAATTTTCAAAAAGAGAATCTGTTATTTCTAAAAATGCATCTTTGATGAATTTACCACCAGAAAATTCACTTTCACATATCACAAATGATGTTTTCTGCACTGTATCATTACCATAGACATCTTCTTGAAAAAAAAATGGTTTCCTTTTTTGTTGAAACAGATGATTCATTTAAATGATGATACAGTTACTGCTGTAGGTTGTAAGTTAGTGTCATGAAGAAATTTTGTTGTGCAAATAATCCGGATTTAAGTTCTTTTAATTTATTGTTTCTAAGGTCACTATTAGGCGAAAAATCCGAATGGTATAAGTGCGTTGGAGTGGTGTGGTGTGAAGTGCGTTGAAGTGCCTTTCTAAATTTCCTATTTTTCGGGTATAGTCAAGAAAGCATTGAAAACATGTTTCTGATACGTTTCATTCTTTTTCATAGTATTCATTTTAAATCAAAGGGTATTAAATTAATGTATAAGTACTGTCTGGTTTTAAGTAAGCTAAACAATTTGACACATACACTATGCTCTCCAGAATGTAACTTGTAACTGTGTAACTGTAATTACCACAATGTAACTGTAAATTTGGTCCTTGAGGTTGTCACAGACATTCTCTCAGATATGCCAGACAAGCTGTACTTGCTACCTGGGAGTCTAAAACGCTGATGGAACTGATATTCAGGTGACACTCAAGTCAAGTGGATAATTTGGACAGACCGTCCGGACTTCGCCAATTTCGGCGAAGTCCGGACGGTCTGTCACAGCCAAATCCTCTGCTTCCACCTTCACGATGGTGGGACTGTTAGTAATTCTGGGTACAACCTCCATGCACAAGTACATGGTGGGTGACCACCCAGCTGGGAACCAACGTAAGCAGGGGTCGAGGTATGGCGCACACACCACATGGAGGAATGCTGACCCTCCATGTTACCAGGCAGTACTAGGTGGTAGATGACTCTCATCAACCGGTGCAATACCACCACTTTGTTTATTGGAGGCTTGAAGTGGTGGAACCCATGTAGTCTCTAGAGCTAAGTTCTGGTCAACCATTCCCTATCTCTTCCATCATGCAGTATGATTGATGACTTTTGAGGTTATGATGAACATTGTGGTGAGATCCAATATTCCTTACATTTCGAGGGTACAGCTCTAAAACAGCGTTCGCAGGCCGGCCGCTAGTTAGTACACCGGACCGAACGTATTGGTAACTCTCTAGGAGGCATCCGGATCAGCTAGTGTACAATCTTGCTACCTCTACTCTGCCAGATAGTGACTGGATGGAGTCCGAGTAGTGTGTATGCGGGGGAGGGGGACATTGTCAAGGCCACGTTATGTCAAGGATCTGGGTATATTCTTACCATGTGTGTATGCCATTTCCAAAAATTTCATTACTTCATACAGCATGTCCCACCCACTTTTCCTTACTATTGAATACACCATGAATTGTCAAACTAATAGAGCAAGCTTATCTGCGAAAAGATCTAAACCTCCCAAGCACTTCCTAATTCGTTTTGCAAATATACGTGGGCATAATTTGGACATCTCAGATGTACAAATTATTAGCTGTATGATTCCTTTCGTCTCAAAGGTGGTACTTGTGCATATTTCCGTTCTGATATTCCCTGTCAGAGACTTGGCAATTTGGAATCTCTTCTCTTCGATCTTCTATGGCTTAAAATCTCTCTACCTCATTGTGTCAAATTCATCTGTTGCCTTTACCGTTCTCCCAACTCCACTAATCACTTGCAGCTCTTTGACTTCTTCTCTTTGCAACTTGACCAACTTTTCTAACAGTGAGGTAATTTTCCTTGGTGATTTTAATGTTCACAACTGTAGGTGTCTTCCGTTTTCTAGTCACACCGACTCAGCTGGTCGAGATTCTGAGACTTTTGCAATTATTAATGACCTAGCACAGATTGTTCATTTACCTACAAGAATACTGAAATATCCTAATCATACAGCCAACACGCTTGATCTTTTTCTCACAATCAATCCTTCTAACTACACGGTCGAAGTGAGACATTTGGTGATTACAACTTGGTGATTGTCTCTTCTCCAATGGAGCCTTTATCTCATGACTATTCCCAACCTCGTGTCATTTAGCATTACAAGAATGCAAAATGGGATGACCTCCGAGATTTCTTTTCTTCTTTTCCTTGGTCGGATTACTGTTTCAAAACTTCTGATGTCAACGTTTGCTCAGATCATGTCAGTGAAATTATTCTTGCAAGAATGGAATCCTTTATCCCACACTCCACCTTAAAATCTCATCCTTTATCTAAACCTTGCTTTTCCAATAAATGTGCCAAGAGAACAATGTTGCATATCATAATTGGCTTGTTTCTAATTCTTCAGTTTCATTTTCTGCCTACACCAAAGTTCGCAACAATTGTAAAGCAGTCATTAATCAGTCCAAACTAGAGTTTGAACAGGGCTAAGAGTAGAACACTTGCTTCTTGCTATCATGGTAGCCGAGCATTCTGGTCTCTTGCCAAAGCTATTGGCTGCAACATTTACCCATCTCTATCCAAACCAGATGGTTCTGTTGTCACTTCAGCCAAGGATAAAGCTGACCTGCTAGCGTGCTATTTTTCTTCCAACTCATGTAATGATCTTGGTAAAACACCTCCCACCATTCCCAACACGCTCCATTCAATGCCTCCTGTAGTCCATCAAAAGGATGTCAGAAGGATTTTGACGAATCTTGATGCTAAGAAAGCTCCAGGTCCTGATGATATTTCTCCACTTGTTCTCAAAACCTGTGCTCCTGAACTTACTCCTATTCTTTGCCGCTTTTTTTACTTTCTTATTCCAAAGGTGTTTTTCCTTCTGCTTGGAAATTTGCTCGTATCGAGTCAGTTTCTAAAAAAGGGTGACAAATCCCTCCCATCCAATTATTGTCCCATTGCAATTATTTCTACTCTTTCTAAAGTAATGGAGAAATCAATTAACCGCCAACTCTTAAACTACCTAGAAACCTTCTGTCTGATCAACGATCGCCAGTATGGATTCCGTCAGTGTCGATCCACTGGTGATATTCTGGCTTATGTTACCCATTTATGGACTAATTCAATGGAAAGGTTCGGTGAAACACAAGTAGTTGCTCTTGACATCTCAAAGGCTTTCGATCATGTTTCGTATAAAGGTCTTCTAAACAAGCTTCCATCTTATGGTTTGCCAACTGTTTTTAGTAATTTGTTATCCAGTTTTCTCTCTGATTGCTCACTGAGGGTGATGGTAGATCGCTCTCTGTCTTCTAACTTCTCCACTAATGGCGGTGTTCCCCAAGGTTCAGTTCTTTCCCCCATTCTTTTCCTCTTGTATATTAATGACCTTCTTCCATTGACTGAAAATCCTATCCATAGTTTTGCCGATGATAGCACATTGCATTCCAATTTCCATTTTTAAGAAACCTTGTCCTGCTCAATCAGCTTCAACTTCTCGAAAATTTCCTACCAATTCCTTAAATGCCGCTCTTCGGGTAATTCTCCAGTAGGGCAAAGACAACTTAGTTCATTTCAACCCTTCTAAATCTCAATCTTGTCTTATATCTCGCAAAAAGGATTCTTCTGCACCTATGCTTATCTTTAGTGACACTCTGATTTCTAGGCAAAATGATATATCTCTTTTGGGGATTACCCTGACTTCTAATCTCTCTTGGTACAAGCACATTACAAATATTGCTTCCTCTGCATCTAAAAAACTTGGTTTTCTCTTTCGCTCTCGGCGTTACTTTTCTTCCAAACAGCTGCTCAATCTGTATAAATCGCAAATCCGCCCTGCCATGGAATATTGTTCGCACATCTGTTCATTCAACTGCCATTTTCTGGAAAAACCTTCCTTCACATTTATTTCCTGAAAATTACAGTCTACAGAAGTTGAAGTCCAATGTCAACAAATATCGTCTTTCGTCTTCTCAATCTTCAATCGAAGCACGGTACTAAGTACTATAGGTTCTAATACCTCTCGTGTTTGGGGTTTACATTAAAAAAAAAAAAAAAAAAACCGCGAATTTTCACTATCCAAGCCTACTGGCTGCGCGGCGACAAGAGTAGTCACATGGTTCAACGGATTTTAATAAGCTTATGCAATGGGGTGCATGATAATAATAACAACATTTAGATTTTGAGTAATCTTTTTTTTATATATATTTAAAATTTGTCGTAATCAACCGAAATTAAAGCCGCGATCGACTGTTTGGCCACCCCTGGTCTAGACAAAACTCCATCCTGATGTCTTTGCTGAATTCTTCAGTGATCTGGAGTAGTTGCCGGAGTTGCTTCTCGGTTGCCACGTAGAGCTTGATGTCATCGATGTACATCAGGTGGGTGAGGATGCACAAGTTCTTCCTTCCGTCGTTGAGGTTATATTCATATTTGCTGATGTTAAGCATGATGGACAGCGGATTGAGTGCCATACAGAACCACAGTGGGCTCAGAGCATCTCCCTGAAAGATTCTTCTTCTGATGGGGATTGGTCTGGTTGAGATGTTCTCGACTTTAATGGTGGTACTCCATTTTGCCATTGTTGCTCCTAGGAAGTTTGTCACTATCGGATTGACCTTACAGATCTTAACGGTCTCTGTTAGCCAGCTATGAGGTATGGAGTCAAGGGCCTTGTGATGATCAATGTAGGTCGCTTTGTATAGGTTGCAATGTTTCTTGTAGGTTTGCTCCATAACTGCGGCATCTATGGTGAATTGCTTCTTGCATCCTTTCTTCTGTTTGGCCATTATGTTGTGACTCTCTAAGTGGCCTGATATCTTCTTGGTTATGCAGCTGGTCAGGATCTTGTACATCGTTGGGAGGCAGGTGATTGGCCTGTATTTCACCGGGTTTCTTGTATCTTCGTCTTTTGGCTTCGGATATTGACTTCTTCAGTGAGAAACTTCGGGATTGTCTCCGGGTTCTTTATCATTCGAATGAACTGCTCTGCTAGGTGCTTGTGTGTGTGTGCAAGTGAGCTTCTTGTACCAGTAGTTGTGGATGTTATCAATTCCTGGGGTTCGACAGTTCCTGATAGACTGTTTTACTACTTCTTCTCCAAACACCCACTATCTCATCTTTTGTATGTCCTTGGTTTTCTTTTGTTCTACTTCTATCCAGGGGGATCAGCTGTTGTTTCTCACTTCACTGTTCCAGATATTTCCCCCGAACTCCTCGCTCTTCTTCTCAGGTGGTCCGTCTCCTGTTTTCTCATATTCTCCCAGTTTCCTGTAGAAGGTTCTTTGGTCCTCATCAAAGATTCGGTTGTTTATTTTCCTCTGGGACCTCTCTTTGTATAGGCTTGTACAGTTGCATTAAGAATTTTTCTAATTTTACCAGTTTCAGTTGCCTCAGGTGAATGGAGTTTTTCAAAATTAAAATTAATCAAAAATTATTTACGATCGAAAATGTCTCAACAACAACTCTCTAATTTGGCAATAATTTCAATAGAAAATGATCTTTTGGAACAAATAAACGTAAATAAAATAATTAATAAATTTGCATCTCTTAAAGCAAGGAAACATAAATTTGTATAATTTTCCTTTTATTTTATTATTGTACGATTACTGCAATTTAGAATTTAAAGTTTATTTTCGGAATGATTTTGTTCTATTTGTTTGTTGATTTATTATATTATATGTGAGATATGTTGTAATTCTTTTCTTTTTCAATAAATGAATAATAATTATTTACACCTTATTTCATTTTTTAATCCAAATATTTTCGGGCGGCAAATTTGATTTCACTTACTGGGGGCACATAGGGTTGCAGCGGCCCTGGCCATAACATTGAAATGGATGAAAATTCCAGGAATATCAGGTTGGAGCAGAACCAACCATAATGTAACTTCTCACTCCATGAATGAATTCAGGAATGAGAAGTTGCATTAGTGTTCATGGAGTGACTTCAATAATCATTCTATTCTTGGTAAGGAACCTCCACAAGAAAAGAATTCATGGAACCATTTCACATTCAAAGTCGGACAGAAAGAGTATCATCATGTTACGGGAGCCACTGGTGCTTCCAGTGGTGCCCCTAACATGATGCTACCATCACAGCTGACAGCCTGACCATTATTTCCAGTAATCTGCTTAACAGAACAAAACAGCTCAGCAATTATACGACAGGCCTTGAGATCAGCCTACAAAACCACCACGATTCAGGCTAAACACTGTTTACACCACTAGAAAATCCCAAACATTCCACAGATAGTAACTAACTTTGTTCTTGGCAGTGAAATAGCTAGCCCACTCATCTGTACTAATTTGACTCTCAATATTTTATTTTTATCACAATATACAGATTAGTGATTAAACTAATTAGCATCTACTAAAAAAGGACCTTCAGAGAGGGGTACAAAAGTGTGGTTTTATAAAATGTTCACAACACAACAAAATGTTATCTAATCAAAACTGTTGGAATATTTACAGACTGAACACTTGTAAAAGTGAAATACTTGTTAAACTTCCTTCGGCATTACTTTCAATGTAAAAAAATGTACATTTTAATAAACCTTAAAACTTTTTAATATGTTAGAGTATGACCTTGTCTGACCAATTTGAATAGGGTACTATACGCAGAGGAGCAGGATGCAGAAAATAATTCTGTTATCATGTACAGTAATCGGATTTCAATAATGCTTTTCATAATATTCCACACGAACAAATGCTTTACAAAGTGGAGCAGAATATTATTATTATTATTATTATCATTATTAGCCGTATGGTGAAAGGAAGCCTGGGGCTTATGCTGCACCTGCCAAAAAAAAAAAAAAAAAAAAAAAATTCCCAAGTTAACCTGAGAGAGAGAGAGAGAGAGAAGTAGAAAGGAATTGCCAAGAAAGAGAAGAATGATGATATCCAGCAGCTCAGGACCCTGGGTTTGCCTAGCCCATACTCACCAGATGTGAGCCTCTGGGGTTGGTACAAATTACTTCAAGGGATAAAAAGATGATTGACTAAGTGGAAACAAGAGTGGGTAGTGGCCACTGCTCTTTGCATGCTAATGATTTTAAAAAATATATTTTTTTAGCATATAAAAAATTAAAATTTTTTCAATATGTTAAAGGGAGACCTTGTCTGACCAATCTGAGTAGCTACTACCAGCAGACACAAAGAAGCAGGATGCAAAAAAATAATTCTAACATCATTTACTTAGATTTCAATAATGCTTTTGATAATCCATATGAACAATTGTTTTACAAACTGGAACAGTGTTGCATTGTGAACAAGTTGCTGGAATGAATATATAGATGGCTGATTGAGTGGAACAAAAATTATTAATGGCTACTGTTCTTCACAGAAATGTCATTATTGGGGTCCTACAAAGTTCACTGCTGAGCTTGTTTTTAATATTTATTAATGATATTGATGTAGGCATATCAAGTTTAATGTCTAAGTTTGCTGATGTTATAAAAGTGCAAAATGGTTAATGACAATAAATACCATAAGGGGTTATCCAACTCCCTAAGACCTGCATAAATAGACTAAAAAATGGCAAATGAGATTTAAACTAATAAATGCAACGGCAGAAATGATCCCAGAATAAAATCCAAACTCAAAGTACAGTACAATAGAAAAGATTTTATTTGTTTGTTTGTTTTAGAGTTTTATGGCGCATTAGCATCTAAGGCTATAATGCGGCAAGTCAAAAATAATGGAAAAGATCTAGGAGTATTTATACAGTCTGACACGAAGTGCTTGGCGAGCTCATGAAGTTCTGTCAGTTATATATAATTTTGCCAGGTTACAAAGTGATGATTACCCAGTTGTATAAAGCAATGGTACAGGTTTGGAAGTCTCATATTTGGAAGGATGTAGATCTGTTGAAATGGGTGCACAGAAGAGCAACAGGATTAGTCAAGGTACCAGATGCTGAATCAAATTTTGTTGCAGCCCTTTACTATGCAATATATCATTCAATCAACATATATTCAACATATCAAAAACAAGCTGTATTAATTTATTATTCAATTTCTTTCACAGTAAAGATTATTTTAATGAATGGAGATTAGATATGAGTATATAAAGGTTTTATCAACTTCTAGTATTTTCTTCAGTATTTATGTATTAATTAATTTTACCATAGCAAGAATTTTTTATAAATTTTTTTTTCCGATTTTATCAGCTCCAGTTAAACTAGACTTTCACTACTACTTAAATAAACAAAAAACTTGTTCTAAGGAAAGAAAAAAAAACAGACATTTACTAATACTGCTTTTTACAATACCATTCCATCAAGATATTCAAAATATAAATATATAGGTATCATACAAAGAAGAAACAACACATCTCAACATATTTAACATTAATTCATACCTCATAAGTACCATGGGAAAAATTTAACCTCGCAATGTTCATTCCAGCCTTCATCATCTGTACTAACACATCAACATCTCTAGAAGCAGGTCCTTAATTTAAAATAAATCATTCTGTTAAAGAGATGAACAACCGCATAAAGCACATGCTTTTCCTGACATGTAACATTAAGTTTGATAGTTTTTGGTAATTTAAGTAAAATAAAATCCCATTCAAAAATAGGTATGTTGTTGTTATTTGGTTTGTAGGAGCATTAGCAACTAAGGCCATATTGCTCCGGGGATATGCGGTGGTCATTCCCTGGCCTTTCCGCATCCTCCGTATTTGGTGGTCACAGGCTCAAACCCCATTCTAATCAAGAAGCGTGTGCTACGCACTGCTGCTCCTGCCCACCTGGCTATGGAGGCACCAAAAAAAATAGGTATGTACCCAGCAAAACTACAGGTTTTTGTTTTTTAATTAGAGTGACTAGTTGATATGCTTGTGTTTGAGCATAAAATGTAAAAATGATGTAATGATGTATTCTTAACTAAACTTCATTTCAAGTAGTGATTCTTAGAAGTGCAAGAGAAGTTGGTGATGAAAGCTGAGGATAAAGAAATATTCATAAAATACAACAAAAGAGAAGAGATAGTACAATAACAAATAAAATAAATAACAATAAACATATATTAACTACGTAATAATTTATTTTTTAAAAAAGGTCTGTTTATCAACATTTCTTGGTATTCCTTTCTGAGCATCAATGGTTGCCCCGAATTGAAAAATAAGTGAATATGCATTGTTATATCAGCATTATTAACAATGTTTAATTTCCACAAAGAATGGAGCATTGCTACAAGTAAACAAAGTAAAAAAAAAATCAAAAAAAAAAAAAAAGGTGACTCCTTAAGCCAAAAAAAAAAAAAAAAAAAAAAAACCTGAAAAATGCAATTTAAACATCTTTGGCCTGAAAAAATCTGGGTAAGAATGTAAGTACCACCACTTTGCTTATTGGAGGCTTGAAATGGTGGAACCCATGTTTAGTCTCTAGAGCTAAGTTCCGGTCAACCTTTCCCTATCTCTTCCATCATGCAGTATGATTGATGACTTTTGAGGTTATGATGAACGTCGTGGCGAGATCCAATATTCCTTACATTTCGAGGGTACAGCTCTAAAACAGCGTTCGCAGGCCGGCCGCTAGTTAGTACACCGGACTGAACCTATTGGTAACTCTCTAGGAAGCTTCCGGATCAGCTAGTGTATAATCTTGCTGCCTCTACTCTGCCAGATAGTGACTGGAGGGAGTCCGAGTAGTGTGTATGCGGGGAGCATTGTCGAGGCCACGTTATGTCAAGGATCTGGGTATATTCTTACCACATGTACGTCATATCCAAAAATTTCATTACTTCATACAGCATGTCCCACATACTTTTTCTTACTATTGAATACACCATGAATTGTCAAATTAATAGAGCAAGCTTATCTGCGAAAAGATCTAAACCTCCCAAGGACTTCCTAATTCATTTCACAAATATACGTGGTCTCAATTCTAATCTCAACAATGTCCATTTCCACTTGCAGTCTGCCAAACCCCATGTACTTTTTCTGACAGAATCTCAGTTATCGGTTGATTCATCTACTGCTCATCTCAGATGTCCAAATTATTCGCTGTATGATTCCTTTCGCCTCAAAGGTGGTACTTGTGCATATGTCCGTTCTGATATTCCCTGTCAGAGACTTGGCAATTTGGAATCTCCTCTCTTTGATCTTCTCTGGCTTAAAATCTCTCTACCTCATTGTGTCAAATTCATCAGTTGTCTCTACCGTTCTCCCAACTGCACTAATCACTTGGAGCTCTTTGACTTCCTCTCTTTGCAACTTGACTTTCTCCAGTTCAACTTTCCTAACAGTGAGGTAATTTTCCTTGGTGATTTTAATGTTCACAACTCCAGCTGGCTTCCGTTTTCTAGTCACACCGACCCAGCAGGTCGAGATGCTGAGGCTTTTGCAATTACTAATGACCTGGCACAGATTGTTCATTTACCTACAAGAATACCGGACAATCCTAATCATACAGCCAATACGCTTGATCTTTTTCTCACAAACAAACCTTCTAAGTACACGGTCGAAGTGAGAGGTCCTTTAGGCACTTCAGATCACAACTTGGTGATTGTCTCTTCTCCAATGGAACCTTTATCTCATGGCTATTCCCAACCACGTGTTGTTTGGCATTACAAGAATGCAAAATGGGATGACCTGCGAGACTTCTTTTCTTCTTTTCCTTGGTCGGATTACTGTTTCAAAACTTCTGATGTCAACGTTTGCTCAGATCGTGTCAGTGAAATTATTCTTGCAGATATGGAATCCTTTATCCCACACTCCACTTTAAAATCTCGTCCTTTATCTAAACCTTGGTTTTCCAATAAATGTGCTAAGGCTGTCCAAGAGAAGAATGTTGCATATCGTAATTGGCTTGTTTCTAATTCTTCAGTTTCATTTTCTGCCTACACCAAAGCTCGCAACCGTTGTAAAGCAGTTATTAACCAGTCCAAACTAGAGTTTGAACAGGCTAAGAATAGAAAACTTGCTTCTTGCTATCATGGTAGCCGAGCATTCTGGTCTCTTGCCAAAGCTATTGGCTGCAACATTTACCCATCTCTATCCAAACCAGATGGTTCTGTTGTCACTTCAGCCAAGGATAAAGCTGACCTGCTAGCGTGCTATTTTTCTTCCAACTCATGTAATGATCTTGGTAAAACACCTCCCACCATTCCCAACACGCTCCATTCAATGCCTCCTGTAGTCCATCAAAAGGATGTCAGAAGGATTTTGACGAATCTTGATGCTAAGAAAGCTCCAGGTCCTGATGATATTTCTCCACTTGTTCTCAAAACCTGTGCTCCTGAACTTACTCCTATTCTTTGCCGCTTTTTTTACTTTCTTATTCCAAAGGTGTTTTTCCTTCTGCTTGGAAATTTGCTCGTATCGAGTCAGTTTCTAAAAAAGGGTGACAAATCCCTCCCATCCAATTATTGTCCCATTGCAATTATTTCTACTCTTTCTAAAGTAATGGAGAAATCAATTAACCGCCAACTCTTAAACTACCTAGAAACCTTCTGTCTGATCAACGATCGCCAGTATGGATTCCGTCAGTGTCGATCCACTGGAGATATTCTGGCTTATGTTACCCATTTATGGACTAATTCAATGGAAAGGTTCGGTGAAACACAAGTAGTTGCTCTTGACATCTCAAAGGCTTTTGATCGTGTTTGGCATAAAGGTCTTCTAAACAAGCTTCCATCTTATGGTTTGCCAACTGTTTTTAGTAATTGGTTATCCAGTTTTCTCTCTGATCGCTCACTGAGGGTGATGGTAGATGGCTCTCTGTCTTCTAACTTCTCCACTAATGCCGGTGTCCCCCAAGGTTCAGTTCTTTCCCCCACTCTTTTCCTCTTGTATATCAATGACCTTCTTCCATTGACTGAAAATCCTATACATAGTTTTGCCGATGATAGCACATTGCATTCAACTTTCCATTTTGAGAAACCTTGTCCTGCTCAATCAGCTTCAATTACTCGAAAATCTGCTACCAATTCCTTAAATGCCGATCTTCAGGTAATTCTCCAGTGGGGCAAAGACAACTTAGTTGATTTCAACCCTTCTAAAACTCAGTCTTGTCTTATATCTCGCAAAAAGGATTCTTCTGCTCCTATACTTATCTTTAGTGACACTCCAATTTCTAGGCAAAATGATATATCTCTTTTGGGGATTACCCTGACTTCTAATCTCTCTTGGCACAAGCACATTACATATATTGCTTCCTCTGCATCTAAAAAACTTGGTTTTCTCTTTTGCTCTCGGCGTTACTTTTCTTCCAAACAGCTGCTCACTCTGTATAAATCGCAAATTCGCCCTGCCATGGCATATTGTTCCCATATCTGGGGTGGTGCCCCCAAAACCTCTCTCCGGCTTCTTGATTCCATTCAGAAGAAGGCAGTTAGGTTAATTAATGATTCATCTCTAACAGAGTCTCTCCACTCACTTTCTCATAGACGCACTGTTTCTGCTGCATGCCTCTTCTACAGATACTTCCATGGGCACTGTTCTTCTGAATTGGCTTCTATAATTCCTGCTCTTTCTTTCAAAGCAGTCCGAACACGTGCCGCCACCAGCCAACATCCATTTACTGTCCAACTTCAAACCCACAGAACCAACTTTTCATCTTCCTCATTTATTCATTCAACTGCCGTTTTCTGGAATAATCTTCCTTCATACGTATTTCCTGAAAATTACAATCTACAGAAGTTCAAGTCCAATGTCAACAAATATCTTCTTTCGTCTTCTTAACCTCAAACCCAAGCACGGTACTAAGTACTATAGGTTCTAATACCTCTCGTGTTTGGGGTTCACATTAAAAAAAAAAAAAAAAAAAAAAGTAATGGAGCATGAATGATATTCTGTATCCATTTTTACCATAATTTTCAATCAATTTGTCAACTAGTGATTTGCAGTTTTTGCTTAATTACCAAGAAAGCTAGTCATATAAAGCAAAATAACTTCCAGGAATTTCACTCAGCATCATTCATTTTGCCTGAAGTTCCAGCTCTGGTGAAGCCAACATTGGCATAACACATAGATGAGCAATTTTCAACCGGTGTGCCGCAAAGGGTTCGCAGATGTGCCGCTGGAATTAGGGGGAAGGTCGAAAAGAAGCGATAAAAACATCGTCGAGGTAAATTTTAGAACTACTGTATATTTTTCATATAAGGCCGATAAGAATGAAAACAATAACAATTAATAAAAAAAAGCTATTATAGTAAAATTCCAAGAACTTCCGTCCCTACTGTTCAAGATCCCAAAATAATTCTTCAATGTACTTTTACCACCCCACTTTTCACTCTAGTCAAGCCACCAGTGTCAGTCTTCAGTCAGCTGGTGTTTGGATCAGATGTGTTATTCCTTGTGAGTTTGCGCTAATGCATTTTTGTTGTTTGTTATTTCTATTTCGTTTTAGTTATTTTGTTATTTTTGAATTTATTTGATTTTTGTTGGTTTATTTATTTATTATTATTATTTTTTTTTTGAGGCTTATTAGACATGGACAGATTTCAAATTAAAAACATAAGTTACATGATGACAATGAATCAAATGTAGCTGGCACTAGTTCTGGGAGTATAACACACAGTACAGTTAGTGTTAGTTCTAAAACCGTCACGCACCAGTATAAGGAAGACTATTTGTCCTTCGGATTCTTTTCATCTGGAGAAGGGCAGCCATCCCCAGGGGCTCACACCTGGTGGGTATGGGCTTGGCACACCCAGGGTCCTGAGCTGGATATCATCATTCTTCCTCTCTCTCTCTTTCTCTCTCTCTCAGGGTAATAGGGAAATTTTTTTTTTTGGCTGGTGCAGCATAAGCCTCAGGCTTCCTTGCACCATATATTAATAATAATATTAATAATAATAATAATAATGTCTTAAGTGTGTTTTTTTGTGATGAGCAACTGGCAAACCATGCTGTGGTTCCAAGTAAGCTGAAAAGACACCTTCACACAAAGCATTCACATTTATGCGAGAAACAATTTGAATATTTTAAAAGGCTTATAGCTGAACAAACACGCCAGGCTAAAAATGGACCAAAATCGCAACCATTTCTAACAAAGGTCAAGAAGCAAGCTATGCTGTTGCCAAAATTGTGGCAAAAAATATGAAATCACATACCTTTGCTGGGTCAGTAATTTTACCAGCATGCTGTAAAATTGTAAATATCACGTGTGGCAAGGCTATGTCTGATAGCACCAATGGTTGGTATATACAAGACATGTCTCAAGATGTTGAGTCACAAGAGATAGCCAACATTAAAGCTGATTTTTTTCCATCCAGTTGAACGAGTCAACTGACATCACTGGAAAAGCTCAACTCCTAGCAATCAGCAGGTTTGTTTGTAATGGAGACATCAGTGGACAATTATTTTGTAAACCTCTTCCAGAAACAACAAAAGGCCAAGACATTCTTGATGTTGTCAACGGTTATTTCAGTTCTCACGACTTGTCATGGAAATCATGCATCAGCATCTGCACAGATGCTGCTCCCTCTATGTCGGAAAGCTTGAAAAGATTGATTCATCACACTGGCGAAGCAAAAGAACCATGTCATTTTTTTCACACACTGTTTCCTGCACAGATAGGCACACATTTCAAAATCAGTAGTACTCGAGCTCCAAAAAGTACTGAATGAGACCATTTTGGTCTCGAGGGAGGGAACTTTCAAGGCTCTATGAACTGAGGGAAGAACTTATAATTTTTTTTACGTCTGAAGAGTGAGCTGATTGACCTGCTTAGTGATGAGACCTGGTGCAATAAAGTTGCTTTCCTGGCTCACATCTCCCAAGCCTTGAATACTCTTAACAAGAGTACGCAGGGCAAGAATGAAAATATTCTTACTTGTACTGATAAAATTAACTCTTTTAGGGAAAAATTAACATTGTGGGAAGCCGGACTACAAAAAGAGAACAAAGTTGAAATGTTTGAGCTGACAAAAAGTTGCAGACTGGACAAAATACTTTCGATTTCATTCTACAAAATTTGTCACTGCTGAGTAAAAACACTGAAAAGTATTTCCCTTCACTTGATGTATCTTCCTTCGACTGGGTAAGAGATCCGTTTGTGTTAAATGCGTTCGACTCAGCAGAATTAACTGTTGCAAAAAAAAATGAGCTGACGGAAATTAGAAATTACATTGGACTGAACCTACAGCACTCATCAACAGATATAGCCTCTCATTTTGGTTGTCTCTCCAACAGGAGTACCTCATTATCACAAAAAAGGTGACTGAAACACTCCTTTTCTCTACCTCGTATCTGTGTGAGATTTGCTTTTCTGCTATGAACACGATGAAGGGCAAGAACAGGTCGCAGCTTTAAACTATGGAGGAGAACTTGAGAGTATGCTTGTCAACGATCCGACCTCTGACAAGAGACATCACTAAGCACAAATTTCCCACCGATATTTTTATATAAATGATATATATATACAGTGAAACTTCTCCTAACGGACACCTCTCGTTAACGGACATCTCTCTACAACGGACATTTTCAAATTCCCCAACTCACCTCCATTGGTTTTAACGTGTTTGCAGCTTCTGTCTAGCGGACATTCTCTGTAACGGACGCGGACAGGCAATCTGCACTGTTTCGTTTAGATTAGCACTTAATTTGATCTCCCCATAACAGACGGCGGGCGAGCTCATGGCCCTTTTCTAGGAACATTTCTTCCACGTATTGCCTCAATCGTGTGTTTATTTTCTATTTCCGATTCTCTGAATTTTATCAAGGTTTACGTCGCGGTTCTAAACCCTTTTTCAAGAATTTTAAGACACGTGTAAAACTTCTGATGAATTCGGTGTGTGCGGGGGGGGGGCAATATGGTCGGCCTTTTGTCTTTTCAGTTTTGTTCAGTGTCGTGTGGAGTGCACAGTGTCTTCTCGTAAACATTTAACTTTAAAAGATAAAGTCGAACTCATTAATGCGTATGATCGGCAAAAAAATAGTGTTCGCAATCTCGCTGCAAAATTCAAAATTGGGAAGACGCAGGTAAGTGACATCCTAAAGAAAAAAAAAAAATGAACTGCTCAAACAATTTTGGCAACACGGAAATGATCAGGTTCAAAAATCATTCCCGAAAACTGTTGGACTTCAAATTTGTCGCGCACGTGCTAAAAAAAATTCCCATTAATGGGCCTATTATTAGGGAAAAAGCTTTGGAGGTTGCGAAATCTATGGGAGTAAATGAGTTCAAAGCTTCTGTGGGATGGCTAGACAAGTTCAAAACTCGGCATAAAATTTCTTGGAAAACCGTAAGTGGTGAAGGTGGATCTGTTGATACTGGGGTTGTAACAGAGTGGACCGTCAAATTGGAAGATTCATGTCGTGATTTTGAAGCTAAGGATATTTACAACTGTGACGAAACAGGGTTGTTTTTTAAAGCTCTTCCTGAAAAAACAACGAGTGTAAAAAACGAAAAGTGCCAGGGTGGAAAAATTTCTAAGGAACGCTTGACTGTACTATTGTGTACAAATATGCTGGGAGACTTTGAACAACCTCTTGTTATAGGAAAACCACAAAATCCTCGTTGTTTCAAGGGCATAAAGTTGAATCTTTTGAATGTTGACGGGAAGTCTAATAAAAAAGCGTGGATGACACGAGATATCACGAGCGAATGGATAAGTCACTTTAACCAAAACATGATTCGTCAAAACAGAAAAATTATTCTTTTCATGGATAACGCGGGATCTCACCCGCACATTGAACTGTCCAACTTTCAAATCATTTTTCTGCCACCAAACACATCTGCAGAATATCAGCCCTTGGATCAAGGGATAATAAAAAATTTTAAACTTCGCTACAGAAAACGTGTTTTAAGACATCTCATTGCAAACATGAACGATGTAACATGTGCGAGTGACCTTGCAAAGAAAATCAGCATCCTAGATGCGATTCAATGGATTTCCTCTTCAGTAAACGTAATTAGAAAACAAACTGTCGTGAACTGTTTTGTAAAGTCTGGCTTCTCAAACGCAAAAATTGAAGTTGTGAACAGCAATGTGGAGCACCAAGAAGAACAAGAACTTCAACATCTATTGATAATGTACGATATTTCCACTACAAGTGACCCTGGCTACAAAGATATAAACTCAAACCTCACTACAGAAGATGGTGCTCTAGATATCAACGACATTATCATCGATATTTTTCAAGAAGTTCCTCATGAGGATGAAGAAATGGAAGGAGGTCATTCTGTCGAAGAACATATTAACGACAAACCACGGATGAAAATAGAAGAAGTGCTCATACAAATCAATCGTTTAAAAATGTTTTTCGCCGCTGAAGAAGATACTGAAGGACTTTCGATGGTTTCTTCACTCCAAACAAATGTTGAAAACAAAATTATCAGCCGGAAGAAGGTGCAGAAGAAAATAAGTGATTCTTAAGATAAAGTCATAATATGCATAGCACAATTGTATGTATATTATTTACAAAAATATTGTGCAAAATCTGTATATAATTTAATTTAATTTTACATTAAACGTTTAGCGAATTTTCTTTATCTCTTGTGTATGTAATTGTATATTGTTTACCAAAATATTGTTCAAAATCTGTATATATTTTAATTTAATTTTACATTAAATGTTTAACGATTTTTCTTTCTTTCTTTTTTTTTTTTTATTCTCCCTCAGACTTCTTGTTAGTGGACACCCCTCTCTCTAACGGACACATTTCCGTTCCCCATGGCTGTCCGTTAAAGGGAAGTTTCACTGTGTATATATATATATATATATATATATATATATATTTTTTTTTTTTTTTTTTATAAATCACATCTTTTTCAATGATATCTCATTTCAATAACTGGAATAATAACAAATATGAAGATAAATTTTAAAAATATATCTTTTAAAATCCAGATCAATGTTATTTTTAAAAATAACATGATTAGAATTTTAGCTACTGAACTTTTAAACACAATCCTAATACTCCTATTTTTAATGATAAAATCTCTCCTTAAAAAAACCGATGCTTTGAGAATTTTAGCACCTTGTTCAGTGTGCTTGAGTTGAAAAAGGTTGAAAATCGCTAATGTAGACCAATAAACTTGAAGGTATCAACCTTGAAGATTCAATAATTCAACAAATTGTTTGAACAGTCCCAGCTTGATATGGAGAGTGGTGGAAGTAAGGCTTCTTAGAAACAAGGGATTGTTACCAAATTATGTGTCAAGTTTCAAAGAAATAATGTTGAATGATTTAAACTATTTTTTAATTATTTTTATTTTTTTATATTTTATGTCAGCTCAATTCTGATAGAATGTTTCATTCTGCTGTAACTGTAGTACTGATTTACTGCCCAGCTATTCCAGATGTGGAGATATCAAAGGAACTTAGTGAAGCCATTTGAAAATTCAGAAGAAACCCAATAGACATTTCATTTATTCTGGTCATACTTGATCTTTTCTAATGCTTCCATATTTCCTTAGTTTTCTTTAAGACTAAGGAAATGTGAAGTACACACAGGAATTGATGGTTGTATATTCCCATTTTGAAGAAATACAGCTTTCAAACTTTTACTTGAACTGTCTAGGAAAAGATGTCACCCTTCTGTATCGTGACTAATACCAGTTCCTTCAAAAAAATCAAATCAAAACAAGGGTTCTGCATTAGATTTGGTTAAACCCAAGTTCCACATTAAGTCATATCACATTTTGACCAATTCATCCAATTCTTGCTGATGAAAGAAATGTACTGCTTTACTTTAACTGCATAGTGGGCACAGTGGTGGTTAACTGTCCAACAAAAAATAATAAAATAAACCTAAATTTAATATTTATTAGAATTAAGTTGGTGTGAATTTTTGTATTCCACCAGTAATATTTTAACTTTTGATGTGCATCATTAATTGCATTAAAATTGCAAAAATCCATCTGCCAAAAATTGGATATCTCACTATTGGGCAGAGAAAGTTTGCCAATTTGCCCTATACTCCTAAAAGATTTCTATAATAACAACAGAACATGCACAATATAGTATTCACCATCTCTTTGGGTTTGGATTTTGTGTTTTTAGTATTCTGGGTTGGAAGTGAAGCAGATATATGTCAATTTACAACTCTCACAGCATAATAATATTTTCTTTCTGAGTGCAGGCTTTATTGGAAATCTTCAATGAAGATTTGCAATTTCATTTTGGCATAATTCTTATAAGTTTATAAATGAAGCTGCCAGAAGATAATAATTTTTCTAGAAAACTGATGATTAGGTTAAGCACACATCAAAGAATGACATTATAAAAATATGAATTTCAAAAAATTTTTGACACCAGTTTTTGGTGGAAATTACTGAGAGTGCCATAGATAGCATTTATTGAAGTTTAAAAAACACAATCTGTTATAAGAATCATTTATGTCACACTGCTTCAATTTGGATAGCAGTTTTTTTTTATGTGCAACAGTATAAAAGCTTTCATGAAATCCAAGCATATGATATCAAAATTATTTTTTGCATCCATTTCTTTTGTTAAAGCATCACCGTATCCAATCAGATTGGTCAGACAAAATACCCCTTGACAAATCCATGTTGTGACTGTAGTATAATTGCATTCCTATTTATTTTTATACATGTATCACATAGGCTATCCTATCTGCTATTTAGCTATTTTATAGCTAAAGCACTGGAATAATGAATGGGAATATACCAAAGCATTTTGTTTCAGTTGCACAGAAACAAAATGCTTTCAGTTGGTCCTGCATTTCTTCTTTAACCAGTGACTCTATTTATTTTCCCTGGAAGAGAAGCTACCAGGTATGTAATTAACTGCAATTACTATATGGGAATATGTGAGAAAGAATCACGACTCCTGAGTATTCTTCACCAGAAAAAGAAGCTGGATACTACTTATTAAGGTCCTATTCCTCCCCAATAATCTTGGGACTTTCTTTACTGGGTGGACTGCTATTGGGGGAAGGCAGTCCCACTGCCACCTGAAAACAATGCATGCATTAGCAGTCTATAGTCCTTGGGGTGTGTGACCTGGTAGCTGGCAAAAACAAACACCACTGTATAGTCAAACAAAACTGGGGTAGAATTTTTCTCAGCATGGTCTTTGCTTGTCAACAGCAGAGACTGCTTATACAGGAAAGGGATACACTTCACCTCAAGCCAGTCACACAGGGTTGATAAGATCCCAGACATTTCAGCAATTCATGATCTTAGTGTACTCTGTCTACACAGCTGACACACCTAAAAACTATTTTTGAAAATGTATTCTTTGATTTCTCCACTGAAAATTATAATGAATGGATTTTCATGAAATTTTATTTTTAGCTCTGTTAGAAAGCTGTGTAGAGAAATCCAAAAATTTAATTAAAATCAGCCCAATCCAGCAATTATTATCATTATTATTATTTTTTATATACATATCACATAGGCTATTTGCATACCGTACATTAGAGCTGAAGAACGGATACTGGAAAAATGAATGGGAATATACCAGTTGAACAGAAACAAAATGCTTTCAGTTTATACATAAGTCTTGGGCAGAACTACATTTCTGTTCCTTCCAGTGGTTAGGGTCTTAACAACAAGGAAATTCAATGGTTCTGCACAGGCCTAAATCTTACGTTCTTACTGACAGGGCACGGGAGCATCAACTCTAAGCTGTTCGCTCTTGGGCTCTCTGACACTCAGAATTCTTCCTGGGAGCCAGGAAGAATTCTGAGTGTCAATTCTGTAGCCTCCCAGAAACAGACAAACATATACAGCTTGGAAGAAGCACCACAGCTGGTCTCCAGTAAAGAGACCTTCACTGCATTCTCCAATTTTGCAGACAAGGTTTTCATGAGAAGATGCAGGATACTGCACCCAACTGACTGAAGAAACCTGCTACCACTATCCGACTACTTTCCACTTCTCAAATTATTTGTGGGGATGCTTCACTACAAAATCTCTACCTATCACCTATTTCCACTCCCATACCCGCACCTCTCCCTTCTGATATCCACACTCCTCTTTTTTTTTTTTTGGGTGGCACCAGGGGGGTGACTCCTCTCCAGAACCTCTTCTGGGTGTACTGTCATTGCAATGTGGACCCCAGCACACCTCCTCATGGCTAGAGATGGGAGGCGGGGGGGGGGGGGGGGGTCAGTGAACAAACTCATTCTGTGCCCCATTCCTATGAAGATGCCAGCCAGCAAACAACACTCAATGGAACAAACACACTGCTCTATACGTACTAACACTACCAGCACTGGCACATGCCTCATACAGATGCTACAGCGGCTAATTGGGGAATCCCGGAAATCGCCATGAAACATAACCACGTTTTGACATGTCATTCCTTTTTGCTTGTGCTTTTTTTTTTTTTTTTTTTGTTTGTTTAATCATGAATTATTACTATTTGCTAACATGTTTGAAATGTAATGCACTGTTTACATTAACTAACTTGTTTTGAATAAATTCTGCTCATCATTGCTATAAATATCTAGCAAGAGTTCTAATTAATTTTTCCATCTGAGATATCTCCTTATGTTTACAAGGTTTAAGTGAGCAATCATAATCAGTTTACAAGAAATACAGTAACTGATGTGACAATAAAAATAATTGATTTGACAACCATATGTAACAAAATAGTAAGGTATGTATTATTCTCAGAAATATGCGTAAATATGCATATTGTAAAATTTGGGGAACAAAAACATCTAAATTATGTTTATTCTAGGCATACATTCAACAAAACCAAATTTTTTAAAGAAATATTTAGATATCAGGGCATCCAGCATATAAATGTAAGCCATAATAGTTTCAATAAAGATGTAACAGTTCATTTGAGTAACCTGCTGCTGCAATCTTTATTAACTCTTCGTAATGTTTTCATTTTGAAAATCTAGCATAGTTAGGTCTATGGCAAGAGGCAACAGATGCATAAACATGTTTTAAGTGAAAACATCTTGGACAAAAATCAGAACCATTTTAAAATCAAACAGCTAGAACCAAAGTTACGAATGATGTAAACGTTTTATGCTCATGCCCACTATTTATTCTACTGAATCAACGGGTCATTTACCGAGTCATTTAGGTACCAGCAGGCATGAGCTTATGCTCACGCCCACTACTTCCTAAATGTTGTCTTGCATTTTCGTTACCAAATCGGTTTTACTTCAGTCCAAAATATTTCATATCAAAGATATGAAATATTTTGATATATTTTATGCTCACACCGGCTACTTACCCTACCGAATCAACGTTAGTGTCTGCATTAGCATTATTAAGGAAGTGATGTAATTTGCGTCGTTTCCGTTTTACATTTTTGTGAAACGGAAATTTTTTTTTTTTTTTTTTTTTGATTTGGTAATTGTTGGCGCATCGGCTTCTGTGGCCATATTGCACCTCCCAAGGTTTTTGCAGTACTTTGATCCAAGCCCAAGGCGGGAATCGAACCCGCAACCTTTGGGTTGCCGGGCAGGTACTTTACCCACTCAGCTAGCCCGGTCGGCTTGAAACGGAAATGAGAAACCGTTTCAGACTTCAATCCGAAATTTAGTAGGTGCTGCGAAATGTGTTTACACATAAAAAAAAAAAAAATAAAACCCTTACCTCAATACTTTTGAAAGGAAGATAATATAAACTGTTCAATCTGTAAACATATTATGAAAAAGCTATTACTACCATCTCTTTTGGTTGAATGAACAATGAGGCCATTTTCAATATGGTCTGAAAAATGGTGACTAAAGATTAATGCTTCTAAATATAGTAGGGCTGTGCATTTGGGGAACAAAAATTCTGAAGTCACATGTTAGCTAGCAAGAGAAGAGCTAAATGCATTTGGTGTTATGATTCAATTTGAAATGAAATTTTCCATGCAATGTAATCAGGAAGCTAGGAAAGTACATGGAGTCCTATCTGTGATTTATAAGGCAGTAGCTAACAGGTAGGCAGATATCATTATCCCTTTTTATAAGGCGATGGTTAGACCACATTTGGAATACTGTATTTGGGTCTGGTAACCACACTTAAAACTTCTTGAGACGGTTCGGAGAAGGACAATCAGACTGGTGATGAGTGCAAAGCAATGCACATATGAAGAACAACTTAGGTGTGGACTACAAAATTTGACAACCAGCCATCTAACGGGAGAGTTAAAGGAGGTGTAAGCACTGAAAGGATGATGAGATATATAAGCGCTGAAAGAATTCAATAAAATGAATGAGGAAGGTTTGTTCTTCTTTCTGGGCAAAAATCAAACCAGGTAACACTCTTATAACACGGTAGTTTGGTTCCAACAAAATCTCGAGTAATGCAAAACCATGTTATACGGGACTAAGAACCAGTATAAAAAGGGAGGTTACATTCCAAAAGCTAACAAAAATGCACCATTTTTTTTTATAACTCTCAGAAACTTAATTTTTATAATAGTAACTTAAAAAAATAGAAATAACTGAACTAACATCTTACCTTACAAACTGTGAAACTTATATGTCAGATAATGTACATTCATTTAATTTTCTTCCTTTTCATCACTACTAAGCACAATCAAAAGTGAACGTTTTGTCTGTTGCAGAATATCACCTTCTGAACTTTCTTCTGCAGCACCTAGATTTCGTGTATCTTTTGCTCTCTTTACAAAATCAGTAATCTGGGTTTGTTTGCTTTTGCTTGATAGATCTTTGTGTAAATTGCACAGTAATTGGAGCTAAGCATTTTTGAAGCTCCATTTTGAAATTTGTGCTCCTTTCAGTAGAAGGATCTGCATTAAAAAAAAATAAGATTCTAATTGCTTAGCTAAGTTTGCAACTTCAGAATTTTCAACTTCTCTATCATCCTCTGAATTTTTTTGGTTTACCTCCGATGCCATTTCCACCAAATCAACTTCGCCAGCCTCTTTTTCTTTTCTTTTTTTTATGAGAACCCCAAACACGAGAGGTATTATAACCTATAGTACTTAGTACCGTGCTTGGGTTGGAGGTTGAGAAGACGAAAGAAGATATTTGTTGACATTGGACTTGAACTTCTGTAGATTGTAATTTTCAGGAAATACGTATGAAGGAAGGTTGTTCCAGAAAACGGCAGTTGAATGAATAATGAGGAAGATGAAAAATTGGTTCTGTGGGTTTGAAGTTGGACAGTAAATGGATGTTGGCTGGTGGCGGCACGTGTACGGACTGTTTTGAAAGAAAGAGCGGGAATTATAGAAGCCAATTCAGAAGAACAGTGCCCATGGAAGTTTCTGTAGAAGAGGCATGCAGCAGAAACAGTGCGTCTATGAGAAAGCGAGTGGAGAGACTCTGTTAGAGATGAATCATTAATTAACCTAACTGCCCTCTTCTGAATGGAATCAAGAAGCCTGAGATAGGTTTTGGGGGCACCACCCCAGATGTGGGAACAATATTCCATGGCAGGGCGGATTTGCGATTTATACAGAGTGAGCAGCTGTTTGGGAGAAAAGTAACACCGAGAGAGAAAGAGAAAACCAAGTTTTTTAGATGCAGAGGAAGCAATATTTGTAATGTGCTTGTGCCAAGAGAGATTAGAAGTCAGGTAATCCCCAAAAGAGATATATCATTTTGCCTAGAAATCGGAGTGTCACTAAAGATAAGCATAGGAGCAGAAGAATCCTTTTTGCGAGATATAAGACAAGATTGAGTTTTAGAAGGGTTGAAATCAACTAAGTTGTCTTTGCCCCACTGGAGAATTACCTGAAGATCGGCATTTAAGGAATTGGCAGCAGATTTTCGAGAACTTGAAGCTGATTGAGCTGGACAAGGTTTCTCAAAATGGAAAGTTGAATGCAATGTGCTATCATCGGCAAAACTATGGATAGGATTTCCAGTCAATGGAAGAAGGTCATTGATATACAAGAGGAAAAGAGTGGGGGAAAGAACTGAACCTTGGGGGACACCGGCATTAGTGGAGAAGTTAGAAGACAGAGAGCCATCTACCGTCACCCTCAGTGAGCGATCAGAGAGAAAACTGGATAACCAATTACTAAAAACAGTTGGCAAACCATAAGATGGAAGCTTGTTTAGAAGACCTTTATGCCAAACACAATCAAAAGCCTTTGAGATGTCAAGAGCAACTACTTGTGTTTCACCGAACCTTTCCATTGAATTAGTCCATAAATGGGTAACATTGATTTAATTGATTAATTGATTTCTCCATTACTTTAGAAAGAGTAGAAGTAATTGCAATGGGACGATAATTGGATGGGAGGGATTTGTCACCCTTTTTAGGAACTGGCTGGATATGAGCAAATTTCCAAGCAGAAGGAAAAACACCTTTGGAATAAGAAAGTAAAAAAAGGTGGCAAAGAATAGAAGTAAGTTCAGGAGCACAGGTTTTGAGAACAAGTAGAGAAATACCATCAGGACCTGGAGCTTTCTTAGCATCAAGATTCATCAAAATCCTTCTGATATCCTTTTGACGGAAGACCACAGGAGGCATTGAATGGAGCGTGTTAGGAATGGTGAGAGGTGTTTTACCAAGATCATTAATACATGAGCTCGAAGAAAAATGGGATGCTAGCAGGTCAGCTTTATCCTTGGCTGAAGTGACAACAGAACCATCTGGTTTGGACAGAGGTGGGAGCAGAGATGGGCAAAAGTTGCGGCCAATAGCTTTGGCAAGAGACCAGAATGCTCGGCTACCATTAGGGCAAGAAGCAAGTTTTCTACTCTTAGCCTGTTCAAACTCTAGTTTGGACTGATTAATAACTGCTTTACAATTGTTGCGAGCTTTGGTGTACGCAGAAAATGAAACTGAAGAATTAGAAACAAGCCAATTACGATATGCAACGTTCTTCTCTTGGACAGCCTTAGCACATTTATTGGAAAACCAAGGTACCAATAATTCGTGAACGTCATATCATCAAAACCTCCTACCGATTTAGCGAGTTCTACTGTTGGACTGATTCTGTTTTCTGCCGGTTTGACCATATTTCCTGAATGAACCGACTCTGACAATACATTTTTACAACACTCAGTTGACTGTTGGTTTTACTTTGAGCGATAAAGCTATGAGTCAGTTTGGTGTGACATAAGCATTGGGAGATCAAAATTGAGAGTAGGAGTGTGCTATAGGCCTAATGACTCTGATGAGTATAATAAGAAACTGTACAGGGAAATAGAGTGGGCCAGTAAATCAGAGAGTCTTATAATGGGAGATTTTAATTTCCCAGATATTGACTGGAATTTGGGGACTGGTCACTCACACACTAGCAGGGCTTTTGTGGATTTATTGGATGATTGTTTTCTACATCAGCATGTTCGGGAGGCAAATAGAAGGAGTAATACTCTTGATATGATTATCAGCAGTGATTCTTCATGCATTAAGAATCTGCAGATAAATGAACCACTAGGTGGCAGTGATCACAGTGTGCTGAAGTGGGATTTACTCAAAGAGGTAACTACCATTAGGGGTAAAGGGAAGGATTATTGCTTCCGTAAAGGCGACTACGATGGACTGAGACAGTATTTAAATTCTATACAGTGGGACCAACTGATGATGTTACCAACAGCAAATTCAAAATGGGAAGCATTCAAAGAACTTATCTTGGAAGCTACTAGGCTTTACATACCAACTAGGAAATACTATTGTTCAAGGTTTAGGCCTAAATGGATGTCAGATGAACTAATGAGGCATATGGCAGAGAAGAAAAATGCATGGGATACTTACAAATTAACACATGATACAGAAGCCTATGATAGATACAAGTTGATCTGTAACCAAGTTACAAAGGAGGTTAGGCAGGCGAAGGCAGATTATGAGAAATCCTTGGCAAGGGATGCAAAGAAAAACAGCAAAGAGTTCTTTACTTATGTAAACTCTAGAAGGAAGGGGATGAATCAGATTGGTCCACTTGATATTGATGGGTCAACTGTTGATGATCCTACTCAGGTAGCTAACAAACTAAATGAATATTTTGCATTGACATTCACACATGAGGAGTTATTCAGCGAGGGGAATGCCAGAGGTGTATTCATCTCTAGCAGTAAGCTACAGAATCTTGAAATAACTGGAAGTAAAGTGGAGGAGAAACTGTTTAAGATAAACACAAGAAAGGCACCCGGGGTGGATGGGATCTATCCAGTTATATTAAAGGAGGCAGCAAAGGAAGTAAGCAAACCGTTAGCCATAATTATGAGAGCTTCCTTGGACTCAGGGGAGGTACCCATAGACTGGAAATGTGTAAATGTGACCCCAATTCACAAAGGTGGATCAAAGGCTGACACAAGTAATTATAGACCTGTGAGCTTAACTTCTGTTACGGGAAAATTAATGGAGGCACTGGTTAAAGAAGCACTGCAGGATCATTTAGACAAGACTTCAGTTATAGCTCGGACACAGCATGGTTTTGTTAAGGGGAAGTCTTGCCTGACCAATTTGATTGGATACTATGATGCAGTCACAAAAGAACTGGATGCAGGGAATAACTTTGATATTATATACTTGGATCTTAGAAAGGCTTTTCATACTGTTGCACATGGAAGACTGCTACACAAATTGGAGCAGTGTGGCATTGGAGGCAAATTGCTGCTATGGATAAAGGGGTGGTTGAGGGGGGGGAGACAGAGAGTGGTAATCAATGGACACTGCTCATCGTGGACTAATATTATTAGTGGAGTCCCTCAGGGCTCAGTGTTGGGTCCATTATTGTTTTCTGTATTTATAAATGATATTGATGATGGTATATCAAGCTTAATGTCCAAGTCTGCAGACGATACAAAGGTTGGCAGGGTTGTCAAGGACACTACTGACACTATGCTGCTGCAACAGGATCTGGAAAGGTTGGGCAGATGGGCTAAGAGGTGGCAAATGAAGTTTAACATTGACAAATGTAAAGTACTACACATGGGAAACAGCAACCCCAGAGCAACGTATCAACTCTGTGTTACTACACTGACAGTGGTAGAGAATGAAAGGAACTTGGGGGTGGTTGTGCAGGCAGATATGAAGTTCTCTGAGCAGTGCAGACGGGCTGCAAGAGTAGCTCATGGAGTATTGTCAATGATATATAGGAACTTTTCCAGCAGGGATAAGGAGGTGATTATTCCCTTGTATAAGGCAATGGTCAGGCCACACCTAGAGTACTGTATACAGGCCTGGAGGCCTCATTTCAAGAAGGATGTAGAGCTGCTGGAACGAGTACAGAGAAGGGCAACAAGATTAGTGAATGGAACAAAGGGGTGCTCTTACGAAGAAAGGCTTAAGATTTGCAAATTACAGTGTCTGGAGACTAGGCACCAGCGAGGTGATCTGATAGAGGTGTATAAAGCATTGAATGGTTTGAGCATGCTCAATGCTGATGGGATTCTTCCTCTCGCTAAGAATAATCACCTGAGAGGGCATAAATTCAAATTGAGGAAAGACAGATGTAGGATAGACGTGCGGAAATTTGCCTTTAGCCAGCGGGTGGTTGGTTGGTGGAACAGAGTTCCATCCCTTGTAGTGGAGGTTGATAGCCTAAATAAGTTTAAGGCTCAGCTGGACAGGTATTTTGAACGAACAGAGGGGTGAAGTGGAAGTGGGTTTTTTTTTTTTTGGCTGATGCTGCATAAGCTTGCTTTCTTGCATCAAATGTCTCTACTAATGCTAATGCTAATTCCAATACAGTCCACAATTCAAATGTTTCAATGCCTCCATCCTTCCATGGACACTGTTCTTCTGAATCAGCTTCTATAATTCCCACTCTCTCTCTCTCTTTCAAAACAGTCTGAACACGTGCCGCCAACATCCATTTACTGTCCAACTTCAAACTCACAGAACCAACTTTTCATCTTCCTAGTTTATTCATTCAACTGCCGTTTTCTGGAACGATCTTCCTTCATACGTATTTCCTGAAAATTACAGTCTACAGAAGTTCAAGTCTAATGTCAACAAATATCTTCTTTCATCTTCTCAACCTCCAACCCAAGCACAGTACTAAGTACTATAGGTTCTAATACCTCTCATGTTTGGAGTTTTCATAAAAAAAAAAAAAAAAAACCACACTTCAAAAGATTTGGAATCATTTTTTTCCAAATTCCATTGTAATGATTTTCTAATGTAATGAGTTTTAAAGGTAGATATAATGCCTTGATCTAATGGCTTAAGTTGTATTAGGTGGTATGAACATTAACGTTTAGATGCCTTCAACGTTTAGATGACTTAAACCTTTTGGATGGCCTGGTGTGTTATCCAATAGTAATAAAACTTTGAAATCTAGATTTTTAAATAACAAAGAACATGCCATGCACGAGTTGCAACAAACATGATATATGCATTGAGACACGCAGTAATGAGTTTCTGAAAATTTATGTTTTTTATATGATTGAATATTTCATGGAAGGGAAAACACATTTCACCATAACTTGAAAACCTACACAATTCCATCTATCGGAACTATAGCAAATGCACTAAGATTGAGTTTGCTACCCTTTTATAACTGATTGCACTAACAGAAAAGGCCAATAAAACGGAAAGTGCAAATTTTTTTTTATTGTTTTATGGTAGTGACCTCAAGAAATGTGCTTTAGAACAATATCATGAAAGCGATAACGACTAGTGAATCAACAGCAGGAAATGGAAACTTTGAAAATTCCCTGCTTGGCACTCGGTTTGTTACACAAGGAGTCATCTTCTTCAGAAATGATTCAAGAGGTGTTTGTTTCCAAGATAATCTTCTCTTTTCTCTATAAATTTCAATAGCAGGGTTTTCCCAGCACAAAAATACCGTGTTATGCGAGGTTTCTCTAACCATGTTAGCGCAAAACCGTGTTGTATAAGTACTGTGTTGTGCGAGGATTGCCGCAATTTATCAATCGTATTAGAGGGAAACCATGTTGTAGAAGTACAGTGTTATATCGGGGTTGCCTGTATATATATATATATATAAAATCTCATAGAAGATTGGATCTCATGAAGTTCGCCTGGGTAGCACTGGAATAAATTACTAACCAGCAATGAGCCTGACTAAGTTTAAAGCAGATTGGATAATTACTCTATGGGAATATGAACAGTATGAATATTGTTTCATTTTAATTTTTATTATTATTTTATTTATTTTTGGCTGGTGCAGAAAAAGTTCACTTCCCTGCATCATTCATCTTTAATAATACTAATTAGTTTCACAGATTAAAAACTATTTTTAGCCCCTCCCTGCTCTCAATATCACATTGTTAGACATGAAAAGTAGAAAAAAAAAAAAAAGTCTTTTTTTGATTTCTAAATTATCTCTGATTATGATGTTATTGTTGTTACGTGGTGCATTAGTATCTAAGCCCATACTGCATTTTTTATTATAAAGTTTGCACTAATGCTATAGAATTAGAAATTGGATTGACACTAAAATGAAAATCTGTCAGCACAAAATTGAAAACAGAATATCACTAATAGTTTCTTAAAATGCAGCTTAAAATAATGCTAACTTTTTAGGATTGAATTCACTATAGGAAATTGAAAATTGTTGTATAAGTTAAGTAGCTTATGGTCATAAATTAAAATCATCTGCATTTTCATTTTTTACTTTTTATTAAAATAATTTTACAAAATATATATAGATAGTTCTTGACTTTACAGGTTAGTTCTTTCCTGGCGTGTGCTTGTAAAGCGGGAATTTATTACCCATAGACATAATGTTAAAAATAGGAGTTACATTCTCAACAATGAAATTAGTTAGCTAATTAGTTTATATTTAAACAATGATTGATTTATCCAAAGAAAGGAAAATGTAGCCTGTAAAATCAAGTAAATTATAATAATAAAGAAATTATTTGTGTCATACAAATGTTAAAGAATGTTTATTCTTCATCATCAACTAAATGCACACTCATTGATCACTCATTACTGGCTTGGCACTCGGTTTGTTACACAAGGAGTCATCTTCTTCAGAAATGATTCAAGAGGCGTTTGTTTCCAAGATAATCTTCTCTTTTCTCTATAAATTTCAATAGCATGCATAAGCATTTTTTAGCGGAACACACAAATATGGCAGAATGCCTACATTTCTTTCATAACAATGAAAGTGTAGTGCACATGTTTAACATTCATTTTTTGAAATTAATGTTCACATTTTCGATTTTGTTGATACTTGAAACTTTAAAAAAAAAAAAACATAAATAAAACTCATAAACCCGGGAACTCGTAAAGTGGGAACTGCCTGTATTCATATCCAGACCCTTCAAGATAATAAATGTAATAACAAATAAAGATATAGATATGGATATAAAGGTGTAGTAGTAGCAGTAGTGGCATGTGATGCAAGAAAGCAAGTGTATGAGCTCATGCAGCATCAGCCAAAAAAAAAAAAAAAAAATCACACCATTCCCTCCAAATGCCTGTCCAGTTCCTCCTCAAATTTATTCAACCTATCAACTTCCACAACGACAGATGGAAGTTTGTTCCAGCAATTAACCACCCGCTGGCTAAAGGCAAATTTCCGCACATCTATTCTACATCTGTCCTTTCTTAATTTGAATGTGATGTATAAGAAGATATAAAATAACAGAGTAGTGTATATAATTAAAAAACAAGTTAGTTAATGTATACAGTGTTACATTTCAGGTATGTTAGCAAATAGTAATGATCCACGATTTATAACAAAAAAAAAAAAAAGAAAAAGGCAATGAGTTTCATGCATAAACTAAAAAATTTTTATTTCTGCATATCTGCCACACTGCACATTCATTCTTGCAACAGGCACATGGCAACAAACATAATATACAGTGCTTCAGTTACAATATACTGTACATGAATAGCCTATGTGATATATATGGAAAAATTATAATAAATAAATAATAACTGCTGGATTTTTATTGGTCCAATTTTAATGAGATTTGAGAAGGCTTAACAAATCTTTCTGAAGAATCTAAACAAAATTTCTTGAAAATCTATCTGCTGGGAGTCGAGTTATTACATGCAGACAAATAGAGAGCCAGAGAAATAATAAGTCCTGGATTTTTATTCATTTGATTTTAATGAAATTTGAGAAGACTAAACAAATTGTTTTAAAAGGCCAAAATATAAAATTTCATAAAAACCCATCCACTGGGGTATGAGTTACTAAAATCTAAACAAGAAAAAAAAAAAAAAAAAAAAAAAAGAATATTAAGTGCTAGATTTCTATTGGTTCATATTTATTGAAATTTGGGATGACCCGACAATTTTATTAAATGGAACGAATATAAAGTTCCACAAAAATGCATCCACTAGGAATTGAGTTATTAAATGCAGACTGACAGAAGGATATGGCAACAACTATAGGCACATTTAAACTTTAAAATCAGGAATGAAATTTGGAGAGGATATAGGTGGATGAAGCAAAATTTCAATGGTGATTGTTGTTCTGATTGATTAAGCAATCAGTGTAAATTATAAAATAGAAGGTCATTATCTGGGAATATAAACACTGGACACATCCTAACCACACAACTGTTCTAAAAATATTTATTATTTATTTTTTTTATGATCATCCATTTTATAAATTATGTCACTGAATACAACTGGTGGATTAGATGATTATGGTATGATTCACCAGGCTGCCATGACATCACCGGTCATTTGCAATGCCCGGTCGGTGATGTCATGGTAGCCTAATTTGCATGATACAGATAAGATGGTGCAGATCATAACAGGCAATTACAGTGATGGTTTGTATAATTCAATGGGTAACAATTGTTTTAGTGTTGAATTGCAACTACGCATAAATATATATTATGCATGCCATTCCTTAATTCACATACAATAATGGAAAGAAATCAAAAACACCCAAGAAATTTAACAAAGGCATGATTTCTCAAACAGGAAGGTGGAATGTGCTCTCACAGCAAAACAATGGAGAGGAAAAGAGTGAGAAAGGATCGAACCTTGGGGAACACCAGGTTTAGTGGAGAAGTTAGAAGATACAGAGCCATCTACCAACACCTGCAGCAAGCAGTCAGAGAAAAAACTGGATACCCAATTACAAAAAACAGTGGGCAACCATAAGATGAAAGCTTATTTAGAGGACCTTTATGCCAAACACAATCAAAGCCCTTTGAATTGTCAAAGCAACTGCTTGAGTTTCAGCAAACTTTTGCATTGAAATTGTCCATAGATGGCTTTGTCCATCTATGGACAAATATATCATCAGCCAGTATATCATCAGTGGATCAACACTGGCAAAATCAGTATTCGCAATCATTGATCAGATGGAAGATTTCTAGATAATTTAATAGATTGCGGTTAATAGATTTCTAGATAATTTAATAGTTGGTGGTTAATAGATTGCCTGCATTATTTATAGAAAGAGAAGAAGTAAGTGCAATGGGACAATAACTGGCGATAAGAAAATTTCCAAGCAGAGGGAAAACACCTAGGGAATAAGAAAGTGGAAAAAAGATGGCACATACCAGGAATAAGTTCAGAAATACAGGTTTTGAAACAAAAGGAATGTTATCATTTGGACTGTTTGAAGTTCTTCTGAAATCCTTTTGCTGGAAGGGCACAGGAGGCATTGAGTAGAGTGTACTGGGCTTGGTAGGAGGTAAAACAGTTAAAAGAAAAGCAGGATGCCAGTAAGTTGGCTTTATCTTCAGATCAGATGGCAATAGAACCATACGATTTTAACAGAGGAAAATAGATCAACAAAAGTTGCAGCCAGTCTCTTGCTTTAGCAAGAGACCAGAACGCTCAACTATCAACTAGACACAAAGGAAGTTTTCTACTCTTAGCCTGTTCAAAACTAATTTGGACTGATTAATAACTGCTTTACAATTGTTGTAAGCTTTGGTGTATGGACAAAAAAGCAAGGAAATTAGGCGAAAACTCAGCGTTGTTATGGGCCTATATGAGACCTTGAAGGACAGAGTGGATGCCCTCGAAGGAAATAAACTGAGGGGCCCATTAAGCTCTCAGCTGCCCACATCAACACCAGAGCTTGCACTTGGTCATCTTGCAACACAGAGGCAGCCCCCAAGGCTGAATGCGCTGGTCCCACAGGAACTAATAGTTGTTAGTGACTCTATTGTCAGGGAAACGGGGAACATGCTTTTTAAAAGGATAGGTGGAACAGGACCAGAGTATGCCTGCCAGAGGCAAAGATTGATGACGTTGTAGAGCGGATATCATCTTTTAAAGGCACAAAAGGTGATATAGTTGTACATGTTGGCACTAATGATATTAAGAGTAGGAGACCAGCGGAATTACTTAACAAGTACAGGTCACTGTTGAAAAAAAGCCGTGAAGTAGGGTTGAATTTGAAAGTGTCTGCAATTCTGCCCAGACACAATAGGAGGGAGTATATGATGAGAGCCTTGTCGATCAATTCGGCCCTGGAAAGATTGTGCAAGGCTCAAGGGGTAGAATTTTTTTCAGCCTGGACTGTACTTGTTAACAGGAGAGATTGCTTCTACAGGGATGGGATTTACTTAAATAGAAAGGGTGCAAGAATATTTGCTGATGCTATCGAGGCAGTGTTCGGTGGATCGGAAAACTGCTAGATTGGGGGAGAAAAAGACTAATAGATTAACAGTAGCCACTGGCAGAGGTGAAAGAGATTCTTGCACTGCTTCTATTGGAATGAGCAAAAGCCTGAAAAACAAGATACAGGATAGTTCAGAGACTGCTGGAAGTCATTGCGGTACAAGTAAACACATGGGTTGTGTTATGGTAGCTAAGAATAGAAACAGGTGCATGTATACTTGCGTGTACACCAATGCTAGGAGTTTAGTAAATAAATTTGATGAATTTGAGGTATTGCTCAAAACATCAAAGGCAGATATTGTTGGGATATCAGAGACATGGTGTCACACAGATATAAGGAATGCAGAACTGGAATTTGGGGAGTACAACGTCTACAGAAAGGATAGACAGGATAGGAAGGGAGGACTGGTTATGCTATTAGTTAAGAAACACATAAAATCCAACGAAGTGAAGCCAGTCGACATCGATGGACAGGGCAGTGTCGAGTCAGTTTGGTGTGACATAAGCATAGGTAAATCAAAATTGAGAGTAGGAGTGTGCTATAGGCCTAATGACTCTGATGAGTATAATAATATACTGTACAGGGAAATAGAATGGGCCAGTAAATCAGAGAGTCTTATAATGGGGGATTTTAATTTCCCACATATTGACTGGAATTTGTGGGTTGGTCACTCACACACTAGCAAGGCTTTTGTGGATTTATTGGATGATTGTTTTCTACACCAGCATGTTCGGAAGGCAACTAGAGGGAGTAATACTCTTGATGTGATTATCAGTAGTGATTCTTCATGCATTAAGAATCTGCAGATAAAGGAACCACTATGTGGCAGTGATCACATTGTGCTGAAGTGGGATTTACTCAAGGAGGTAACTACCATCAGAGGTAAAGGGAAGGGTTTTTGCTTTCGTAAAGGCGACTATGATGGTCTGAGACAGTATTTAAATTCTATACAGTGGGACCAACTGATGATGTTACCAACAGCAAATTCAAAATGGGAAGCATTCAAGGAACTAAACTTGGAAGCTACCAGGCTTTACATACCAACCAAGAAATATTGTTCAAGGTTCAGCCCTAATGGTTGTCAGATGAACTAATGAGACATATGGCAGAGAAGAAAATGCATGGGATACATACAAATTAATGGGTGACATGGAAGCCTATCATAGATATAAGTTGGTCTGTAACCAAGTCACAAAGGAGATTAGACAGGCAAAGGCATATTATGAGAAATCCTTGGCAAAGGATGCAAAGAAAAACAGAAAAGAGTTCTTTACCTATTTAAACTCAAGAAGGAAAGGGATGAATCAGGTTGGTCCACTGGATGTTGATGGTTCAACAGTTGAGGATCCTGCTCAGGTGGCTAACAATCTAAACGAGTATTTTGCACCTACATTCACACATGAGGAGTTATTCAGAAAGGGGAATGTCGTAGGTGAAGTAAACAGTGGCAGTGAGCTAGATGATTTTCTAATAACTGAGAGGAAAGTGGAGGAGAAATTGTTGAGGATAAACATAAAAAAGGCACCCGGGATGGATGGGATCTATCCAGTTATATTAAAGAAGGCAGCAAAGGAAGTAAGTAAACCCCTAGCCATAATTATGAGAGCTTCTTTGGACTCAAGGGAGGTCCCATAGACTGGAGATGTGCAAATGTAACCCCAACTCACAAAGGAGGATCAAAGGCTGACACAAGTAATTATAGACTTGTTAGTTTAACTTCGGTTCCAGGAAAATTAATGGAGGCACTGGTTAAAGAAGCACTGCAGGATCATCTAGACAAGAATTCAGTTATAGCTCAGACACAGCATGGTTTTGTTAAGGGCAGGTTTTGTCTGACCAATTTGATTGGATACTATGATGTAGTCACAAAAGAACTGGATGCAGGGAATAACTTTGATATTATATATTTGGATTTTAGAAAGGCTTTTGATACTGTTGTGCATGGAAGACTGCTGCACCAATTGGAGCAGTGTGGCATTGGAGGCAAATTGCTGCTATGGATAAAGGGATGGTTGAGTGGCAGAAGACAGAGTAGTAATCAATGGACACTGCTCAACGTGGACTAATGTTATTAGTGGAGTCCCTCAGGGTTCAATGTTGGGTCCATTGTTGTTTTCTGTATTTATAAATGATACTGATGATGGTATATCAAGCTTAATTTCCAAGTTTGCAGACGATACAAAGGTTGGCAGGGTTGTTAAGGACACTACTGACACTATGCTGCTGCAACAGGATCTGGAAAGGTTGAGCAGATGGGCTAAGAGGGGGCAAATGAAGTTTAACATTGACAAATGTAAAGTACTATATATGGGAAACAGTAACCCCAGATCAACGTATCAACTCAGTGGTACTACGCTGACAGTGGTAGAGAATGAAAAGGACCTGGGGGTAATTGTGCAGGCAGATATGAAGTTCTCTGAGCAGTGCACACGAGCTGCAAGAGTAGCTCATGGTGTCTTGTCAATGATATACAGGAATTTTTCGAGCAGGGATAGGGATGTGATTATTAGCATTAGCATTAGTAGAGGCATTTGATGCAAGACAGCAAGCTTATGCAGCATCAGCCAAAAAAAAAAAAAAAAAAGTAACATAAATAAATAAAAAATAACCACTTCCACTTCACCCCTCTGTTCGTTCGAAATACCTGTCCAGCTGAGCCTTAAACTTATTTAGGCTATCAACTTCCACAACAAGGGATGGAAGTCTGTTCCACCTACCAACCACCCGCTGGTTAAAGGCAAATTTCCGCACGTCTATCCTACATCTGTCTTTCCTCAATTTGAATTTATGCCCTCTCAGGTGATTATTCTGAGCAAGAGGAAGAATCCCATCAGCATTGAGCATGCTCAAACCATTCAAGGCTTTGTACACCTCTATCAGATCACCTCGATGGTGCCTAGTTTCCAGACACTGTAATTCGCAAAATTTAAGCCTTTCTTCGTAAGAGCACCCCTTTTTCCCATTCACCAACCTTGTTGCCCTTCTCTGTACTCGTTCCAGCAGCTCTACATCCTTCTTGAAATGAATCCTCCAGGCCTGTATACAGTACTCTAGGTGTGGCCTGACCATTGCCTTATACAAGGGAATAATCACCTCCTTATCCCTGCTAGAAAAATTCCTATATATCATTGACAATACACCATGAGCTACTCTTCCAGCCCGTCTGCACTGCTCAGAGAACTTCATATCTGCCTGCACAACCACCCCCAGGTCCCTTTCATTCTCTACCACTGTCAGTGTAGTACCACAGAGTTGATACGTTGCTCTGGGGTTGCTGTTTCCCATATGTAGTACTTTACATTTGTCAATGTTAAACTTCATTTGCCACCTCGAAGCCCATCTGCTCAACCTTCCTAAATCCTGTTGCAGCAGCAGCATAGTGTCAGTAGTGTCCTTGACAACCCTGCCAACCTTCGTATCATCTGCAAACTTGGACATTAAGCCTGATATACCATCATCAATATCATTTATAAATACAGAAAACAAAAAAGGACTCAATACTGAACCCTGAGGGACTCCACTAATAACATTAGTCCACGATGAGCAGTGTCCATTAATTACCACTCTCTGTCTTCTCCCCCTCAACCACCCCTTTATCCATAGCAGCAATTTGCCTCCAATGCCACACTGCTCCAATTTGTGCAGCAGTCTTCCATGTGCAACAGTATCAAAAGCCTTTCTAAGATCCAAGTATATAATATAAAAGTTATTCCCTGCATCTAGTTATTTTGTGACTGCATCATAGTATCCAATCAAATTGTACAGAGAAGACTTCCCCTTAACAAAACAATGCTGTGTCCTAGCTATAACTGAAGTCTTGTCTAGATGATCCTGCAATGCTTCTTTAACCAGTGCCTCCATTAATTTTCCCGGGAACAGAAGTTAAGCTCACAGGTCTATAATTACTTGTGTCAGCCTTTGATCCTCCTTTGTGAATTGGGTTCACATTTGCACATCTCCAGTCAATGGGTACCTCCCCTGAGTCCAAGGAAGCTCTCATAATTATGGCTAAGGGTTTGCTTACTTCCTTTGCTGCCTCCTTTAATATAACTGGATAGATCCCATCCACCCCAGGTGCCTTTCTTGTGTTTATCTTCAACAATTTCTCCTCCACTTTGCTCTCAGTTATTACAAGATTCTCTAGCTTACTTCCAGAGTTGAATACACCTCTGGCATTCCCCTCGCTGAATAACTCCTCATGTGTGAATGTCGATGCAAAATATTCATTTAGTTTGTTAGCTACCTGAGCAGGGTCATTAACAGTTGACCCATCGATATCAAGTGGACCAATCTGATTCATCCCCTTCCTTCTAGGGTTTACATAAGTAAAGAACTCTTTGCTGTTTTTCTTCGCATCCCTTGCCAATGATCTCTCGTAATCTGCCTTCGCCTGCCTAACCTCCTTTGTAACTTGGTTACAGATCAACTTGTATCTATCATAGGCATCTGTGTCATGTGTTAATTTGTATGTATCCCATGCATTTTTCTTCTCTGCCATATGCCTCATTAGTTCACCTGACATCCATTTAGGCCTAAACCTTGAACAATATTTCTTAGTTGGTATGTAAAGCCTAGTAGCTTCCAAGATAAGTTCTTTGAATGCTTCCCATTTTGAATTTGCTGTTGGCAATATCATCAGTTGATCCCACTGTATAGAATTTAAATACTGTCTCGGTCCATTGTAGTCGTCTTTACGAAAGCAATACCCCTTCCCTTTACCCCTAATGGTAGTTTCCTCTTTGAGTAACTCCCACTTCAGAACACTGTGATCACTGCCACCTAGTGGTTCATTTATCAGCAGATTCTTAATGGATGAAGAATCACTACTGATAATCAAATCAAGAGTATTACTCCCTCTAGTTGCCGCCCGAACATGCTGATGTAGAAAACAATCATCCAATAAATCCACAAAAGCCTTGCTACTGTGTGAGTGACCAGCCCCCAAATTCCAGTCAATATCTGGGAAATTAAAATTCCCCATTATAAGACTCTCTCTGATTTACTGGCCCACTCTATTTCTCCGAACAGTTTCTTATTATACTCATCAGAGTCATTAGGCCTATAGCACACTCCTACTCTCAATTTTGATCTCCCAATGCTTATGTCACACCAAACTGACTCGACACTGCACTGTCCAGCGATGTCGACTGGCTTTACTTCCTTGGATTTTATGTGTTTTTTAACTAATAGCATAACCCCTCCTCCCTTCCTATCCTGTCTATCCTCTCTGTAGACATTGTACTCCCCAAATTTCTACGACATTCCCCTTTCTGAATAACTCCTCATGTGTGAATGTAGGTGCAAAATACTCGTTTAGATTGTTAGCCACCTGAGCAGGATCCTCAACTGTTGAACCATCAACATCCAGTGGACCAACCTGATTCATCCCTTTCCTTCTTGAGTTTAAATAGGTAAAGAACTCTTTTCTGTTTTTCTTTGCATCCTTTGCCAAGGATTTCTCATAATATGCCTTTGCCTGTCTAATCTCCTTTGTGACTTGGTTACAGACCAACTTATATCTATGATAGGCTTCCATGTCACCCATTAATTTGTATGTATCCCATGCATTTTTCTTCTCTGCCATATGTCTCATTAGTTCATCTGACAACCATTTAGGGCTGAACCTTGAACAATATTTCTTGGTTGGTATGTAAAGCCTGGTAGCTTCCAAGTTTAGTTCCTTGAATGCTTCCCATTTTGAATTTGCTGTTGGTAACATCATCAGTTGGTCCCACTGTATAGAATTTAAATACTGTCTCAGACCATCATAGTCGCCTTTACGAAAGCAAAAACCCTTCCCTTTACCTCTGATGGTAGTTACCTCCTTGAGTAAATCCCACTTCAGCACAATGTGATCACTGCCACATAGTGGTTCCTTTATCTGCAGATTCTTAATGCATGAAGAATCACTACTGATAATCACATCAAGAGTATTACTCCCTCTAGTTGCCTCCCGAACATGCTGGTGTAGAAAACAATCATCCAATAAATCCACAAAAGCCTTGCTAGTGTGTGAGTGACCAACCCACAAATTCCAGTCAATATGTGGGAAATTAAAATCCCCCATTATAAGACTCTCTGATTTACTGGCCCATTCTATTTCCCTGTACAGTATATTATTATACTCATCAGAGTCATTAGGCCTATAGCACACTCCTACTCTCAATTTTGATTTACCTATGCTTATGTCACACCAAACTGACTCGACACTGCCCTGTCCATCGATGTCGACTGGCTTCACTTCGTTGGATTTTATGTGTTTCTTAACTAATAGCATAACCAGTCCTCCCTTCCTATCCTGTCTATCCTTTCTGTAGACGTTGTACTCCCCAAATTCCAGTTCTGCATTCCTTATATCTGTGTGACACCACGTCTCTGAAATACCCACAATATCTGCCTTTGATGTTTTGAACAATACCTCAAATTCATCAAATTTATTTACTAAACTCCTAGCATTGGTGTACACGCAAGTATAAATGCACCTGTTCTTTTTCTTAGCTACCCTACCACAATCCATGTGTTTACTTGTATCCCAATAATTCCCAGCAGTCTCTGAAATATCCTGCATCTTATTTTCCAGGCTGCGGCTCATTCCCATAGAAGCAGTGCAAGAATCACTTTCACCTCTGCCAGTGGCTACTGTTAATCTATCAGTCCTTGTATCCCCCCAATCTAGCAGTTTTCCAACCCACCTAACACTGCCTCGATAGCATCAGCAAACATTCTTGCACCCTTTCTATTTAAGTGTATCCCATCCCTGTAGAAGCAGTCTCTCCTGTTAACAAGTACAGACCAGGCTGAAAAAAATTCTACCCCTTGAGCCCTGCACAATCTTTCCAGGGCCGAATTGATTGACAGGGCTCTCATCATATACTCCCTCCTATCGTGTCTGGGCAGAATTGCAGACACTTTCAATTTCAACCCTAATTCACGGCTTTTTTTCATCAGTGACCTGTACTTGTCAAGTAATTCCGCCGGTCTCCTACTCTTAATATCATTAGTGCCAACGTGTACAACTATATCACCTTTTGTGCCCTTAAAAGATGGTATCTGCTCTACGTCATCAACTTTTGCCCCTGGCAGACATACCCTGGTCCTGTTCCACCTATTCTTTTTACAAAGCATGTTTCCCGTTTCCCTGACAATAGAGTCACCAACAACTACTAGTTCCTTTGGGACCAGCGCATTCTGCCTTGGGGGTTGCCGCTGTGTTGCGCGATGACCAAGTGCAAGCTCTGGCATTGGTGTGGGCAGCTGAGAGCTTGATGGGCCCCTCACTTGTAATTCTTCGAGGGCATCCACCCTGTCCTTCAAGCTCTCATATAGGCCCATAACAATGCTGAGTTGTCGCCTGATCTCCTTACACTCCTTGCATCGCACACATACAAAAACATCCCCCATGGCAGTATCATGTCCCATACTTGACTGCTCTGCAAACATCAAGCAAATAGGACATCTTAAAAGGCTGTGATTCACAAGACGACTGCCCCCCTCAGTTCTCCCCTGGGCCACAGCATTCCCATTAGCTTGAGCCTTTTGCTTTGCTGCTCTGGTTTGAGTCATGATTTAGATTTACTTTCAATAAAATTTCAATTTCTGTACAAAATTAAATCCTAAACTTGTATCCAAACACAGTTATGACGCTATATTTATGTTTCAGTAACGAGTGTTATCTACGAAATATTTACGTTTCAGTAACGAGTGTTATCTACGAAATATTTACGTTTCAGTAACTAGTGTTATCTACGAAATATTTATGTTTCAGTAACGAGTGTTATCTACGAAATCCCTTTATATAACTTCCGTATCAAGTTATGTATTAATTATTATTTTTAATAATTATTTATGTTACGTAACCTAAGTGGTTATACGTATAGTTAAAAGTACAATTTAATTGCCAATGAAGTTCGACAAGATTAATAGATTTTACTGATTAATTTTCCCGTAACAATGGCGGATATTTACGAACGGTAAACACGTGTATTTGATACCCTTTCCGATACTAAGTAATACCTACAAAATCTCTATCTAAGTTACTTTAAACTTAAGTACCGTAATAGGAATATAAAGGTACTCTAGAAAATAAGTTAATATGTCAATTTAAACTAATAAAGCAGAAAATAAATCAGAAAAAATTTCTCTGTTCCAAGAGCAGCAGAAAGGCACGTCCGCACCGGCAACCTCGTCCTCAGAGAGCCCATTGTATAAGGCATTCCCTTGTATAAGGCATTGGTCAGGCCACACCTTGAGTACTATATACAGGTCTGGAGGCCTCATTTCAAGAAGGATGTAGAGCTGCTGGAACGAGTACAGAGAAGGGCAATAAGATTAGTGAATGGAACAAAGGGTTGCTCTTACGAAGAAAGGCTTAAGTTTTGCAAATTACAGAGTCTGGAGACTAGGCATTGGCAAGGTGATCTGATAGAGGTGTATAAAGCCTTGAATGGTTTGAGCATGCTCAATGCCGATGGGATTCTTCCTCTTGCTCAGAATAATCACCTGAGAGGGAATAAATTCAAATTGAGGAAAGACAGCTGTAGGATAGACTTGCGGAAATTTGCCTTTATCCACCGGGCAGTTGGTTTGTGGAATAGACTTCCATCACTTGTTGTTGAAGTTGATAGCCTAAACAAATTTAAGGCTCAGATGGACAGGTATTTCGAACGAACGGAGGGGTGAAATGGAAGTAGTGGTTGTTTTTTTTTTTTTTTTTTTTTTTTGGCTGATGCTGAATAAGCTTGCTTTCTTGCATCATATGCCTCTACTAATGCTAATGCCAAAATGAACCTGGTGATTTGGCCTTAAGCCAACTACAATATGCAATATTCCAAAATTTAGATAAAGGATGAGATTTTACGGTGGATTGTGGAATAAAAGATTTTACAAATGCAAGAATAATTTCCCTGACATTATCTGACATCAAAATATTTAAAACAGGAAAAGAAAAAATACAAATGTTTCAGATCTTATTTTGCATTCTTGTAATACCAAACAACATGAGGTTGAGAATGGCCAGAAAAGAAAGGCTCCATTAGAGAAGGGTCCTTCACCAAGTCATGATCTGAGGTGTTTAGATTACCACTCACCTCAACCATGTAAAAGCTGTTTGTGAGGAAAAAGATCAAGAGTACTCACTGTGTGGTTGGGATTGTCTGATATTCTGTTGGTAAATGTACAATCTGAGAGAACTCATTAGTAGTTGCAAAATCCTCAGCATCTCGACCAGCTAGGTCTGTGTGTCTAGAAAACTGAAGCCAGTAGGAGTTGTGAACATTAAAATCACCAAGGAAAATTGCCTCATTGTTATGAAAGTTTCACTGGAGAAAGTCTAGCTGTAAAGGGAGTCAAAAGTTCCAAGTGACCAATTGAACTGTGAGATCAATAGAGACAATAGAGAATTTTACAGAATGGGGCAGAGAGATTTTAAGCCAGAGGAGATCGAAAAGATCATACAGCAAATAATTAGAACATCTAAGATGAGCAGTGGTTGAATCAACCAATAATTGGGATTCTTGGGGAAGAAGTAATTGGAGCTTGGCAGATTGTAAATAAAAATGAACATCGCTGAGCTTAGAACCGAGACCACTGTATCTGTGAAATGAATGAGGCAGTGTTTTGCAGGTTTAGATCTCTTTGCAGATAACTTCATTCTGTTTGACTACTCGTGATACATTCAGCAGTAAGAAAAGTGTGGGGGGGGACATGTATGAAGTAAAGAAATTTTTGGATATGGTATTCATGCAGCAAGAACATACCCAGCTCCTTGACATCACGTAGCCTCAAAAATGCCCTTGAACGCACTACTCAGACCCCCTCCAATCATTGCTGGCAGAGATAGAGTAAGGGCAGCGAGATTATAGTAGCTGATATGGATGAATCCTAGAGAGTTAGCAATAGGTTCAGTCTGGCGGACTATCTAGTGGCCAGCCCGCAACACCATTTTAGAGCTGTTTTGTTTGTTTGTTATTTGGTTTTTAGGAGCATTAGCAACTAAGGCCATATTGTTCCGGGGATATGCGGTGATCATTCCCTGACCTTTCTGCATCCTCCGTATTTGGTAGTCATGGGCTCGAACCCCGGTCTAGCAAGAAGCGTGTGCTACAGACTGCTGCTCCTGCCCACCTGGCTACGGAGGTGCCATTTTAGAGCTCTACCCTCGAAATATAATGAAGATTAGACTTGCCATGATGCTCATCATAACCTCAAAAGTCTTCAATCATGATGCATGAGGGAAGAGATGCAATTGCTGGAGCTTTGCTCTGCATGGGTTTCACCACTTCAAGCCTCCAGTAAGCAAAGTGGTGGTACTTCATCAGATGATGACAGTCACCCAACAACTAGTATTTCCTGGTAACACAGAGGGATTGCATTTCTCTCTGAGGTGTGAATACCAACTCAACCCCCACCTTACGTTTTTTTTTTTCACCTGGGTGAGCACCTATAGTATACTGGGTATTGTATTTCACGTGGGGGGGGGGGATTATATCCAGGGTTACTAATGGTCCCACCATCATGGCAGTACATGCAGGGGATTTTATTGTTGCAGAATGATCAGATTTTGCCAAAATTTGGTCCATTTGACTTAAGTGCCATCTGAAAGTCAGTTCCATCAGTGTTTTAGAGTCCCAGGTAGCAAGCCCTAGCTCAGCATTTCCCAAACTGTGTTCTGCGGAACACTAGTGTTGTGTGAGATGTGAACAAGTGTTCTGCAAAAAATCATAATTAATAATTAAAAAAATAAACTAAATAAATTTTGCATATTTGTAGTGTACACCACTTTTGTATCATTATAATATTTAACAATTTTTTTCAGTTATTAATATACTGGCATAGACTAATAATCAAATAGACCACGGAACACTTTATTTTGGCGGGCTTTGCATAGAGAAGTATGTATAGAGGTAAAGACATCTACGAAAAAGTAGCAATGTGGTGATCTAGTATGCCATTTGTAAGCGATTTAGCCTGGAGTACACGGGTTGAAGGTGAGGAGGAAGCAAACCAATAGCATAACTAAACTCACTTCCTTGTGTAAATTTTTTTGGATAATTATTAGTACAGTCTGTCCTCGTATAGCACGATAGTTGCATTCCTAGAAACCCTCGTGCAATGCAAAATCGTGCAATATAAACAACAGGCCCTATGGGAAAAGTGGGGCTAGGTGCCAGCCACCCAAGATTGAACACACATTTGGAACCAAAACATTACCAAACACAATAAATAATCGGGTAATTTTAATCGTTATACGTAATAAAAATAATATTATATTATAATAAAGTATTTTTAGTATTTTTTTAATACTAAAAAAGTATTTTATACGAATAAAATACGTATTTTATTCGTAAAAAAATTTATTATATTAAATAAAATAGTCGTAATAAAATACTTACGTATTTTATAATACATAATATGTAAGTCATAATAAAATATTGCTAATGCTTTTGCTTCTATCGTAAGCAAACTTGCTTTTTGTTTGATTTTCTATCCAAAGAGATGACAGCCATTCCATCTCTTCCAATTCTTTGTGTCTTAATCTAATGGAGTTTAAATACACTGAGTTGTTCCCGCTATGAAAGTTGTTTTTATTTTCTCTGCATTCTTTGTAATTCTCGGCGTTGCCTCATTTAGGTCTGTAGCACGTGCAATATCACATGGGCTTTCATTTCGCTCAAAGCGCTTCGCAATTTCATATTTTTTCTCTATCGACAGAAGCGGAATGGCCATAAGCCTTACGGGGGAAACCACGGTGGGCCGGAGGCCGGTGTGATTTTGGCCATAAACCGTAGTATGAGGCCACTATAAATTTTCCCGGGTAAGAATTTTTGAGCCAGTCCGCCTCTGTTTATCCATATTGCTTTTTTCTCTCTCTCTGAATCTGCAGTGTCTTCGCCAGGACGCTTCCTTTTCACACCTTTTAAGTATTTTACTAATTTTTAGGGAATAAAGCGCAATTACAAAACGAGGAGGCACGCTTGATACACATAAACAAAGCTTAGCGCATGTAGCAACTGAATAAACAACACTGTAAAGCCCGAGATACACTATTAACATCTCACATTTTACTAAAGCACATTTCTAGGGGTTACTACCATAAAACAATAAAAACATTTTCCAGTTGCGTTTCTACTAGTGGAATCTGTTATAAACTGGTAGTAAACTCGATCTAATTGCATTTGCGATTATACCAATAGCTGGAATTGTGTTGGTTTTTACGTTATTATGGTGAAATGTGTTTCCCCTTCACTGATATAAAACACATAAATACATTTTCAGAATCTCCTTCATTCCTATCGTGTTGCGTTCAGTTGGGGTGATTTCGCGTTCGACTGCCATTTCTTGTAAACACAAAGGCGAATCGTGTATAAGCGAATTCGGTTCGTGTTATATAAGATAACGTTCCCCTATTTATAAATCGTGTATGATCGAATTCGTGTAATGCAAACACGTGTTATACTAGGACCGACTGTATTTCAAAATATTATTATTAAAATATGTGACCATGGATTTGTCGTTGAAAAAAGAAACTTTAAAACAAGAAGTACTTCTAGTATTGCAAATGTGGACAATGAAAACAAACACAATATTGTCACACTTCAAAGTGAAGATGAACTATCGCAGCCTTTTGTTCCCCAAAAATCCAAAATGAAAAAAAACAGGAACCAACTAATAAAAGACCAAAACGAAAGTATAATCACAGTTATTTGAATTTCGGCTTTACATGTGTTGGAAATAAAGATTCTCCTGATGCACAGTGCATCATATGTAATAAAATATTAGCAAACAGTTCTTTGGCTCCTGCTAAACTTGTGTTTCGTAAGTGTTCCGGGAATATGTTGTGAGATGAAAAGTGTTCTGTGAATATGTTGTAAGATGGAAAGTGTTCCATTACTAAAAACAGTTTGGGAAATGCTGCCTAGCTTGTCATACCTGAGAGAATATCTGTGACAAGCTACAAGGACAACATTAATACTTTCTGATCATTGCCATTTAGTGGGTCTTTTAGCTACAGATTCTTAATTCATGAAGAGTCAAGAGCTGATAATGAGATCAAGTGTTGCTTTCTCTTGTTGCCTCTGAAATGCTGGTGCAGGAAACAATCATCCAATAAATTCACAAAAGTCTTGATATTGTGACTGAACAATCCACAAGGTCCAGTAAATACTGGAAAGTTAAAGTCCCCCATTATAAAATATTCTGAGTTACTGGCCCACTCTATGTCTGTACAGTTTTTCATTTTAATCATCACAGTCATTAGGCCTATAGTACATTCTCATCTTCATTTTCGCAATACTTATGTCATACCAAACTGACTCAATGTTGCACTGGCCACCATGTCCACTGGAAGCACTGCCTGAGATTTTTAGGCGCTTCTTAACTAAGGGCAAACACCCCTACTCCTGTGCATTGGGAAGACATAAGCACTTCCTCTCGAACCTAGCATGATCTTCATGGAGTCTAATGACATTCCTTAATATTCTCAATAGTTTAGTACATTTGCATTAAGTCCTTTTAAGTATAAATGAATAAATACCATCCTCCCCTTGTAACCTTGTGCTCCTTTAACCTCAGTATCTTTTCTAATAAATGCTTCTCCAAGACCTTTTATCACTTATTTTGTGCCATTTTGATTCCTTCATATTCCCCAGATGTGCAGAAATTTGAAATATCACTATAAGAAATACCTGTTCAAGTCATCAAATATTTCTTGTGGACCTTTATGGATTTATTCGATTAACTCTCTTCTTTTTTGTATGGATGCTGTTCAGTTATCCATATGAGAGCTCTCTCTCTCTCTCCACAAGGAAATCATGGAAGGAAATATGGTGGTTTGAACATCATCTTTTGATCAAAAAACAAATTTAAGATACTGGAGTGAACAGGCTCAGTTTATTATTCAGTGAATTAATAATATATGGGGATGCTGTGAGTATAAGAGACTGGAAAGGGCCCCACTCCTTGTAGCATACATGCTGCGATCTTATTCTCAGGCACGATAATTCTGTTGCACTCATCACTGTACCTAGTAGATCATCAATTTTTAAAAACTGCTATAACAGATACAAAAGATGTGCCAAATGGAGGTTGTCAAAATACAAAATGGAAGTATAATCAGATAATGGTCAGTTAATTATTGTTTGAATGCACAGAACTGCCTTTTGCATAGCTAAAAGATTACTGATTGTCAATCGGTTTATCATCACATAGTAGAACTATATTGGAGTTGTGACAAGAGTTAAGTCAGTTTTGGAAGGAATTCTTTTCAAGAATCCTCATGAAAAAGAATGCAGTCAAAAGTGGTCAGAAGTCTTTCAGTCATGTTACAGCATTTATATTTGGCAAAAGAACAACTTGAGTATTAACTCCATTCATCAGGAGAGGCAGGATCAGACAGAATAGAATTATAAGTAAGAAGTAGAGGATCTAGGAGCTTGCTACAGCAAGGGCTGGAAACCTATGGCCTTTTGTGAAATTTTGTGCAGCCTTTTTTCATACTTGCCTAAAAATACTCAAAGTGTGATATCATTAATTCTGTAATATGATTAATTGTGTGACAAAGTGTGATATCATATAATTGTGTGTTGTACTTAATAAAATTTTACAATTATGACTGAGAAGAACAGTTCTGACTTTTCAAAATTGCATATTAACACTTTTCTTTATTTTTTTTTTTCATATTAACCTTTTCCTTCAGTAAAGTGATTGTAAAAAAAGAGGTAGGACTCAATTTACGCTGCTTCACTTTTGTACCTTTCACAGATCACGACTGGAGGTGATGAGTCATGACTCTGCTGACTTCCTAGACAGATGGTCCCGACATTGTAATAAAACTATAATACTAAATGATAAACTACGGCCTAAAATTTAAATAAATAAACAAACAAAAAGACAAAAAAAAATGTCGCGAGAAAAAGCAAATTATATTAACCATGGACTAAGAACTGCAAGAGGGCCGTGAAAGACTCCGCACAGGTGCCTCTCCACCACCACCGCCTCAACACTGGCTCTCTGAGTACCTCCTTGCCGGGGGGGACACTGCAGCTTCGAAAATTGTTAAAAAATACTTTTCTTTGCAAAATTTATAAATGACCTTTACAAAATTATTAACTATTTAGCAACCTTTTTGTCACCAAAAGGAAAGTTACTTAGTACAAAGTGTGCTATCGAAGTGCAATAAATTTTGTTTTTTTTTAATTTTAACATAAAAAGTAAATGATAGATTTCAATTGGAATAGTTTTCCCTTGATAAGCATCGAATAACGCATAGCTAATGTAATTTTTAAATTTTTTTAGCTCTATTAGCGATGGCAATAGAGTGGAGGACACGAAAATTACTCACATTTTCCTGTCTGGTGCCGCCAATTTTAATTTTAAAAATATTTAAAAATTTTATTTTAAACATACTCGTTGAGCTCTTTCCAACGGTGTAGCTATAGGCTGCCGACAACATTTTTAACCCCCCCCCTCCAATTCTCAGACAAATTTTTTTCAACAATGATCAATATGGCATTACGTTGGCCCACTTGATGTGCAAACCAATGCAAAATTTCTTCCAGAGATACAATGCTGTGACAGACGGATGGACAGGCAGACATCCGAGTGACATTTTAAGGTCCTTCGTTAGACTATGGCCCCTAAAAATAATAAGTAAAAATAAATAATATAAGTAAAAATAATTTTATAATAAAGTTTTTGTAGAATATTCCAAATTTTTATTAAGTTTTCATCCGACACCCTATGCCAACTTCTTTTCTTCCTCTTTGTGTGTGTCGGTTGCTGAATGACGTTTCCGAAGCAGCCACGAATCGACATATTTTGCTGGATCGAAGTGGGTCAGCGATGGGCATACAGTTTTAAGAAACAGTAGTGAAGAAACTGTTTTTGTCATCAACAAAGCTCTGGTTGGGCTGACAATCAGATTCATTTGTGAAAATCCTCGTTTGTATTCACTCGATGAAATTGGTATCATACTCACAGCGTCCATCAAATTCTTCAATTCTTCCGAAACCATCTTTTCAATTAGGTACCTCCAAAATCCACAAATTGCATTTAACTGTAACCTAACTGACAATTTTCTAACTTCATTTTCACCAAATGCCAACAATTCATGCTTAGAAGGTTTAATGCCTTCGTTGTCCTCGTTTTCCTTCTCTCGTCATCTGTATTGTCGCTAGTTCTTAAATTTGAATTTTTTTTTTTTTTTAAACTGTCCAAAATGTCAGTGTCATTCGGATATTCAGGTACTGTGACCATGTAAACAGAGATAGGGAAAATTTATGGAAAAATGTAGATAACGCACTCCACGAAACAACAGATAATTATTTGTCCGGGTAAAACAAAATCATTCTCCCCTAATTCTCGAACGGGGCGCTTACAGTTGATTCCCAGTTGTGTCCAACCTACGGCCCACGAGGAAAGTGAACTAAAACAGCATTTTAAATTTTGTTAATTATCAAAAAAATTGTCATTAAATGTTTTTGTTCAGTAAATGTAACTGTGTGTTATACTTAATAAAATTTTCGAATATTTTCAATTTTACACGCAACAAGATATGGCAAATGTAACACACTAAAGAAATCTAACTTTGAATTTTTTTGAATATGGCCCCTGTATAGGAAATGTTTGGACACCACTGTAGTAGAAGGTGGACTAGAGCCCATCGGGAATACACCTTGATCTGCTCACTGCAGACTAGCGCGACTCCTCCGTATGTGGGACAGGTGGTTGGATAGTTTTTACCAGGTACCACTAAATTGTAGAATGGTAATTCCTTCAGCTCTCTAAATTTGTGCAGCAGCACTAACTGCCTAAATTGCCTGAAGGTGAGAAATGCGAACAGTGCGTACCGAGTTAATTCTCTCCTAATCTGTTCGCTATATGAAAATTTTCTCGCTCAACGGAAACTATTTTAAATGTAACTTCCAAGGGGAATTCAAAATATTTAAACAGAGGTCCGACTGAGTAATTTAGAATTATAGAAATGGTTATATAGAAAATATCTTAACAGTAGACAGTTAAAAAATGTAAATTTAGTTAAATAATTTTAAGCTTATTTGAATAGTAGATAAACATGTGAAAAAAATTTACGGAATATTACAAATTTCGAAGTGCACTGCATGCAAATATCACACGTCACCGTTAATTAAGGTGCCGGTACGCCGTATGTTGCGTACCGTCACAAAAAAGGCACTGGTCAGAACTATATTGAAAAATGCAGAGACCACAAAGCAATCTTCCCAATCAGTGGTTAATATTGGTGCAGGACCCTCTTACTGCACCTATTCCCAGAATAAAACAGTCAAAAAAATGGAAGAGCTGCTTGTCCTGTGGATTAACGACATGACCCAGCTTCATCTTCCTCTATAGAATCACTTATCAGGTATAAAGCAAATTCTTTGTTTGATGAGTTAAGTGGTGAAGAAGATGGTTCTAATAATTTTAGTGCTAGTAGAGGATGGTTTTTTCTATTCAAGAACAGAACAAAAATTCATAATGTTAAAATGTCAGGAGAAGCAGCTAGTGCTGATATTACAGCTGCAAATGAATTTCCACTTTATTTTCAAAAACTCATTGATGAAGAAAAGCTTACCCCAGACAGTTTTTAATGTAGACGAAATGGGTCTCTACTGGAAAAAGCTACCAAACTGTACTTTCTTGACTTTGCTGTTGGGTGGCAATGCCTTCAGGAACTTTCAGATTAAAACCTATGTTAGTTTACCATTCAGAAAAACCACGTGCTATGAAGGTAATCGTGAAAACATAGCTTCCTGAACATCATCTTTGGACCAGAAGACAGCTTCCTGTCTTCTGGCACTCCAACAAAAAGGCCTAGTTACGCAGACAAATGTTTTGTGCCTGGTACACGTCGTATTTTTGCCTGGTGGTAAAGGAGTTCTGTACGAAAAATCGATTTCCTCACAAGGTTTTGCTGCTGCTGGACATGGTACCCCTGGTCACCCTCCAGATTTGAGTAATTTGAATACCAATGGCCTAGAGATCAAGATTGTCTTCCTTCCACCAAACACAACCTCACTTTTACAACCCATGGATCAAGGAGCAATATCCACCTTCAGGGATTATTACTTACGGACAACACTCAAGGGAATTTCTGAGGCTATTCACATGTCCGATAATGTCATGTTGAGAGACTACTGGAAGTCATACGATATCATGATGGCGTACATTTCAGCGGCATGAAGTGAAGTCTCAAAATCACGTATGAATGGCATCTGGTGTAAGATTTGGCCTGACTGCATTCCAGATTCGCAAGAGCGCGACACTACCCTTGCGTTAATAACAGAGAATGTGACAGAGATAGCAAATAAAATACAAATAGATAATGTAGAAGTTGGTGACATAAATGAGCTCCTTGACTCATGGTGAAGAGCTTTCAATGGAAGATTTGGAACAGTTAGATGAACAACTGTCCAAAGAAGATGCAAAGAAAAGTGAAGCCGACTCTGTAATGCCAGTTAGGACACTAAGAGTGAAATCAATGCAAGAGGCTACTGCTCTTATCAACAAGGGATGCAAGATCTTCTGTAGCAACGACCCCAACTGGGAGCGGAGCTCAACCGTTAAGAGAGGAATTGAGCAATTCTACAGCCATACTATAACTTATTATCAGAAAAGAAGAAAACCAAACAGACATTTATTCTATCATTTTTAAAGCAGTAAATTTTCTTTCTTTTTCTTAAACATTATACAATTTTCAATACGTAAATTTTATAAAATAAAACATTTTTCAACTACATATTTTGTGTTGATTACTGAAATCTTGGAATGCAACCTAATGTATTTACATATGTTCCCATTATATTTTTGCTTCAATTTACGCCAGAAATCTCAGGAACCTAATCCTGGCGTAAACTGAGTCCTACCTAAGTATAAAAATAAATCTTGTTTATAGTTTGAATGGATTTTCCTGTAAATTCCTCTGAGCATAGTTGAAGTCAAAAGATAGGTTCAAAAGAAAGAAAAGGAGTCAAAGATAGGTTCAAAAGAAAGAAAAGAAGTCAAAGATAGGTTCAAAAGAAAGAAAAGAAGTCAAAGATAGGTGCAAAAACAGGTGCACCACACTGATAGAACATATAGGTGTCCTTGATTGATGAGTACAATGACAGGTTTAAAGATTTTCAAAAATACTGTTGCACTAATGTTAGTTTTTCAGCCACATCTGGGTGATGTCCCAAATGCACCTGAAGATTTTCAGGTGGAGTTGATTTAGTTCTCAAAAGACAATATTCTGAAGTCTCCAACTGATAGTATGAAGGACCCAACTGAAACATGGAATAATGTTTTTGAATATCCACAATGAGCATGTTGATGCAATCAAAAAAGATTGCCAGGTACTCTCTTCTTGCTGTGGTACTGTTGTGAATGTGGTACTTCTTGCTGTGGTAGTGCTGCTGACTTACTGTTGTGAATCGATTTTCACATATGCAAAAATGGATAATCAAGACATGCCGCCTGTAATCACGAAAGACACTCACCTGGAAAGTCAACTGAAGCTGAAGACAACAATGCTGAAACCAAACATCGATCTAAGTCATGAAAAATGAAATGCATTTGTCACTTCATTTCTTTAAAATTTTGGTAATTACAATATCTTTATTTAAAGGATATTGTTTTTTACTTCTTCGTAGTTTTAAAATATTTATAAATATAAAGAAATTAAACCTGTTTTTGTATGAATTCTGTATGTACATTATGAGAAGTATATATGTACATATACAGGGTGTCTCAAAAATATTGGTACAATCGTTTAGGGGAGGTAGGTAACATCTAAAGGAATGTGAATCGCATAGGAACCCATAACCGGAAACGTCATAGGAAAGTAGTAGCAGAGGCAGAAGAAGCAGAAATGACACAAGACAGTAATTAGTGGCAAACATTATTTGACATAATATTAACAATGGAGTATGAGACGGATGCATTTCATGATGTTACAACAGATGCTAGAAGGTTCCACCATGAGACGCAATGCATGCAACACTGATGCAGCATGAATTGGCGGACACGGTCGAACACACCTGGAGTTTCTTTGACAGTAGCAGCAGTGCAGACGAGATCCATTTCCGTCTCCACAGGCGATTCATACACGATAGACTTGAGGGCCCCCACAGAAAGAAATCAAGGCTCGATAAATCAGGTGAGCGTGGGGGCCAGGCAACGGGTCCACCATGGCCAATCCATCGACGCCCAAAACGCCTGTTCAAATGGTCACGAACACACCTTAATGGGCAGGCCCCCCGTCATGTTGAAACCAAATGTCTCACATTTGCTGGAACATCGTCAAGTAACCCTGGTAGAACTTGTTCAAGAAAGATCCAATATTTAGCGGAGTTCATATGGGATGGTAACAGGTATGGGCTGACTAAGCAGTCACCGACCATACCTGCCCACACATTTATTGCGAAGCGATGTTGTGCCGCATGGGGGCACACACCGTGTGGGTCCTCTGCTAATCCATACACTAGGTGCATGTCTGCCAGCTCACAGTTCATATATCGATGCATGCTCTTCGTGCAGAGACTACTGCTTGAATGAGTAAACCAGTAATTTTCCCTCTCGCAAATTGATGAACAGCGCCGTGTACCAACTTACGGTGACATTTCCGGTTATGGGTTCTATGCAATTCACATTCCTTTAGATGTTACCTACCTCCCCTAAACGTTTGTACCAATATTTTTGAGACACCCTGTATATATATATATATATAGAGTGTCCTTGAAATCGACAATATTTATTGAGTGAATGATTCATTAAAATACAAGAAGAAAACGTCTACACCCAGTTTTAAGTGGGAGCAATTGGTTTTGAGTTAGTGATTAGATTAGTGATGTAATTTCCGATTCTAGTGTTTTGCTTATGTAGTTTCAGCATGATGGAGTGCCTCCACATTTTGCATGACAAGTAAGAACATTCTTAAATGATCGCTACCAGAATCACTGGATTGGTCCTGTAGGTTCCATTTCTTGGCTGCCATGCTCTCCTGACCTTAATCCATTGAATTTTTGTGTGGGGTCATGTGAAACAAATTGTTTACACCACAGAGGTTAAAAACCAAGATGACATGTTGAATTGCATCCACAAGGCTGCTACTGTTATTAAACAACACAGTGCAATGTACACTACATGTGTACAGGATTCCTTCTCATGCAGTGTTGAAGCCTGTATCCTGTCACACATTTTTTGTGATATTTCTTTTGATCTTGCTTCAGTCTGATTGAAGTACTTATAGAATTCATTTACTCTTGTTATACAACGTTATTGAGTTTCTGAGTGCTTTTCAATTCAGAGGAAAATTTTTTATCAACATTTATTTAATGATAATCATGTATAGTACAAATAACATTATTCTGATACTCAGTAATAATTAAAATAAAAAAAAATTTACACAAATTAAGTTTCTAATTAAAGTAAGCTTTTCCATAATGATTTCTTTTCACAAATTTACTATTACATGCAAAATGCTAGAAGCAGAAATTAAGTCACATAATCTGTTTAATGCTCTAACTCAAAATCCACTGCTCCTATTTCAAACTGAGTGCAGACTTTTCTTCTTACAATTTAATGAACCATTCCCTCAATAAACACTGAAGTCAATTTTAAGGATATCCATATACACTCATGACCAAAACATAACCATTCCTGTCTCCCCGATTGTTGTTGTTGTTGTTGTTTGGGGTTTAATGGCGCAAAAGCAACTTCGGCTATATTGCGCCTGTTCAAGTTTTGTTATTTCCTGTTATATTGTTACTGATTTAACATATTAGATATGATTAGTTAAGTTTATTAAGCTGAGGTATGATAAGAGTTCACTGATGTTTGACTTTTCTCCCATAATGAGTTCAAGGCTTAATGGCTCATTTGAATGCGATTTGAAAGCTGATTGACGGGCAATTTGGTATCGTGGACATTCTATTATGATGTGCTTCACTGTTAGTGTAGTCAGACACTGAGGGCATTGTGGAGGATCGTCTTTCATTAGGAGGTAAGAGTGTGTTAAATATGTGTGTCCGATGCGAAGCCGGGCGAGGATAACCTCTTCATGTCTGTTTGACCGAAAACTTGATTTCCAGGATTTCTGCTGTTGTTTGATTTGGTATAATTTATTGTTTGTTTGAGATTTCCAGGTCTGCGTCCATATATTTTCAGAGGCTTGTCGATTGATGTTTTTAAAGTCATTGAGCGGTATTTTATGCAAGTGAGAATTTTTGTTAGATGGATGTTTTGCTGCATCATCCGCACGTTCATTGCCGAGTATTCCAGAATGTCCAGGAATCCAAGTGAATCTGACTCTTTGTTTGTTTTCCCGAAGGTGTGATAAGGAGGAAAGAATTTTCCTTACATACGGATGAGATGGATGATCTTCTGTCTGTAAAGCATATATTGCACTTAATGAGTCTGTGAAAATAATACTTTTTACGAGGGAAGTTTTGGCAATGTGATCTAGGGCGAGACTTATTGCAAACAATTCAGCACTAAAGATACTGCACTCTATTGGAAGAGACTGTGAGATTATGTTGTTTGGCAATACAACAGCAGCACCAACGTGTGTGGCCGTCTTGGATCCATCAGTATACAGATGAGAATAGTCAGAGAATTGCGTTACATAAGAGGAATGGAGCTGTTTTATATGTTGGCTTGGGATATTGCTCTGTTTCCATTTTATGAGGAACATGTCACAGTCTACTGAACTGATTTTCCATGGTGGAAGGGCTGTGGGGGTATCTTGGTAGATTTTATTCATACTTAAGTTCAATTGTGAGAGTATTTCTTTTAGTCGGATACCTGCAGGTTTGCAGATATTAGGTTTGTTCGTATATAAATTTTCCCATTTCGGTTTATACAGATATTGCCATGTTGGATGTCCAGGAAGGCTTTGAACTTTCGCAGCATAGTTCATAAGAAGAACTTGTCTACGAAGACTGAGTGGGAGTTCATGGATCTCTGTATATAGGCTATACACAGGTGAGGTACGGAAGGCTCCTGAAATAACACGTAATGCATTGTGATGAATTGGATCTAACCAGTTTAACACACTTTTCCTAGCTGAGGAGTAAATGGGAGAACCATAATCTAATTTAGATCTTATCATTGCACGATAAACATGCAAAAGTGAATATCGATCTGCTCCCCATGTCATGGCTGATACAGCTCGTAGAATGTTTAATTTCTTTAAGCACATTGTACGCAGATATTTTATGTGTTCTAGGAAATTTAATTTTTGATCCATGATTAGTCCTAGTAGCCGGATACTCTGTTTCAGTGGAATTTGTTGATTGCTTATCCTTAGTTCTGGATCAGGATGCATCTTTCGTTTTCTGCAGAAGTGTATTGCCGCTGTCTTTTGTACTGAAATTCGATATCCATTATAGATGGACCAGGATTCTATTTTGTTAATAGCACATTGGAGCTGCCTCTCGATTGTCCGCATATTCTGTGAGTGACATGATATGGTGAGGTCGTCAGCATATAGGTAGGTTTCAATTGTTGCTGGAATAACTTCTGTTACTGGGTTTATTTTGATAGCGAAAAGGGTTGCACTGAGGACTGAGCCTTGGGGGACCCCCTGTTCTTGATTGTATATTAGAGAGAGGATATGATGGTAGCGGACTTGGAAAGTTCTTTTAGTCATGAAATTCTGAAGGAACTTCGGTAGATGGCCTCGAAGACCTAATTTGTGCAATTCATGAAGGATACCATATCTCCACGTGGTATCGAACGCCTTTTCAATATCAAGGCATATCATTACAAGGTGTTCATTTCGGAGAAAGGCATTGCGAATATTTGATTCAGCTTTTGTCATTATGTCTATTGTGGATCTATTTTTCCGAAAACCATATTGACTAGGACTAAGGAGGTTATGGAAGTCAAGAAACCATGTTAACCGAGCGTTCACCATTTTTTCTAAAATTTTACCTAGACAGCTAGTGAGCGCGATGGGACGATAATTATATGGATTTGAATGGTCCTTCCCAGGTTTTGGAAAGGCCAGTACAAACGAATGTCGCCAAGAGTCTGGATATGTATCCTCAAGGTATATCCTATTATATAGCAGTAACAGCATGTATAAAGCATTTTTATGGAGGTGTTTGATCATTTGATAGTGGATTCCATCCGGACCTGCTGCACTTTCTTTAGATTTGGCTAGGGCTTTATGCAATTCATTTATAGTGAAGGATTGATTGTATGAAATCTCATGAGCTGCATGAAAATTAATTTTGTATTTTTCCATTTGAGCTTTATATGTTTGAAAGATTGGTCTGTATGACGTTGTTGCTGACAATTCCTCAAATGTTTCTCCTAGTAGATTTGCAATTTTTTCTGGATCAGTTATGTCATGACCTTTCCACCTTATGATCGGTTTAGGGACGGTTGTATATTTGCCTGAAATTTGTCGAATTTTGTTCCATATTATTCTGCTGTCCATATTTCTATTAATTTTGCTTGCAAAAGATATCCAGGATTCTTTCTGAGATTTCCGGCGTATATAGCGTGCTTTTGCTCTGGCTTTCTTATACTTTATGAGATTAGTGGTGGTGGGATACTTTCTGAATTGATTCCAAGCCTTATTTTTTTCTTTCTTTGCTTCCAAGCATTCTTCATTCCACCACTGCTTGTAATGTTTATGAGACTGGTGAGCTGTCTTTGGTATTGCAATGTTTGCTGCAGAAATTATTTGATTTGTGATATGAGTAACAGCATTATTGATATCAGTATGTCTTATGATTTTCTCATCTAAGGAAGCAGCATATTGGTATTTTTCCCAGTTTGCTTTGCAAAATTTCCATTTTATACCTCTTATAGGTTGCTGTACATCATTTGCTAGTAGGTGACAAACAACTGGGTAATGATCACTGCTATAGGGATCATCGGAAACAGACCAGTCAAGGAGAGGAAAGAGAGCTGGGGAACAGATGGTGAGATCAATTGCAGAGGTAGTCCCTGTTGGTAAGTGGACATGGGTGTGAGTACCTGTGTTTAAGAGTGTTAGGTTCCTATTATTTATAAGTTTTTCAATCATCTGTCCTCTTTTGTCTGTACGAAGTGATCCCCAGATGATATGATGCCCGTTAAGGTCCCCCATCAAACAAAAAGGAGATGGTAATTGTTCAATTAAATCCTCAAATTCTTGCAGTGTATACGCCTGATTAGGTGGAAGGTAGAGAGAAATCATAGTCAAGGAAATTCCAGCCACGATGCGTACTGCGACTGCTTCAAGGGGTGTTTGTAGCTGAATATGCTTGGATGGAACATTAGAGTCAACAAGAATGGCGACTCCTCCATGACCTGTATTGGTTTTTCGGTCTTGCCTATATAGATTGTAGTTCTTGATTGAAATACTTATGTGCGGAGTTAGGTTTGTTTCTTGCAAACAGATACTTGCAGGAGCATATACGGAAATTAGATCTTTGATATCGCTTAGATTACTTCGAAAGCCACGACAATTCCATTGTAGAAGTGTACGCATTATTTGGGTTTAGTACTTGATTCAGATGACTTACGATGAGCTGCTTGTTTTAATCGATCTGTTTTGATTTTTTCTTTTCTGGGGAAGGTTGGTCGGCCACAACTGTCCATGTCATCATTTGCGTAAAGTTCCAGAACTGGTTCATCTTCTTTCTCCTTTTCATCAATATCCATAGTGTCAGTATTTTTTTGTGTTTTTTCTACAGATTTGGTGGAATTTGTACTGCTTGTTGGTGTTGGATCTTCAGCATCTGGTGGGATTACAATGGGTGTATTAATTGCCTGGTCAACTTTTTGTTTTGTTTGTAGAAGAAGATTACGTGCCCAATCTGCTATTGAGATGTTAGGTGGGACTGTGATGTCAGTCTGTATTGCAATTACCTTTGTTTTCTGCACTGTAGTTGCTGGTGTTGCTGCTGCTGCTGCATATGATCTCACTGCTGGAAGTAGTGGTATCTGCTTTTTGGCTTCTTGATATGTTATCTTATGTTCAGTTTTATATTTTTGAACTTGCTTTTCTCTTTTCCATATATTACAGTCTCTGGAATAGGCAGGGTGGTCTCCTTTGCAGTTTGGGCAGCGAGGAGACTGTGTATTGCATTCTTTACTGGTATGTTCTTTTGAGCCACAAGTGGCACAAATAGCTTGTCCTCTGCATACTGTTTGGGAATGGCCATATTTTTGACATTTGAAGCATCTTAATGGATTGGGGATGTATGGTTTTACCTGGCAATTCAGGTACCCGGCTTTGACTGATGATGGTAGAGTTGGAGTACTGAAAGTAAGTATGATGGTGCGGGTTGGAACGAGGTTTCCATCCTTTTTAATGAGGATTCTTTTGGCATGTGTGACATTCTGGTTTTGTAGCTCTTGTACGATTTCTTCTTCAGAGCTATTTAGGAGGTCCCATTCCACGATAACCCCTTTAGATGAATTTAAAGTGGCATGTGGAGTGACTTTGATGGGAAACCCTCCAAAAGTTTTGGTTTCAAGAAGAAGCTCAGAATGTCGATGATTTGTCGTTTCTATCAGAAGGTCGCCTGATTTCAAGCGGCGAACCATTTTCGGTGGACCAGCTATATGTTCTAGACACCTCTGTATAACAAAGGGAGAAAGTTTACTAACTGGTTGGTCTGATAGGGAATGAACAATTAGAAAGAGTGGCGAGATGGTTTTGGTCACATCTTTCTTTTGTCTTTTGGCAGTAGATGGATTAAGATCATCTTGCTGCCGATTGTGATCAGTTTGATCCATAATTCCAGGAGAAGCCTGGTTTGTCAAGTCCATTGTTGCTCCTTTTAGCCCTGAAAGGATTATTTTTCCTTTCAGGTTTCCGGCCCCACCACGGGGAGGCAGGAGCAGTGCCACCTAGTGACCAAGCGGCTGGCGGATTAGTTTGTTAGTGAGAAAATGGATAATTATCCTAAAAAAGAAAGGTGATTTTCCTTCCTGGGTTCTACTTAAAATCTGCTAAGTGAAGAACCACTTACAATGAACTGAGAATAAGAGCGGCTAGAAATGAAAGAGAACAAAATCACTTGGAAGGATCACTTTATAATTCGCTTAAGAAAATCGCTTGGTCCCTATCGCTTGGCACTTGGGGCCCTGTCTCCCCGAGTGGATGCACCCGACAGCACCTAGGAATGACATCACCAAACCAATGCAGCATATACAGTAATGGCATGGGTAATGTCTGTAAGTCTGTCATGGGTAGTGTCAGTATGAAGCCACTGTGAGTAATGATCTGACAGAGTTTGAACATGGAATGATTTATGGTGCTAGGAAGGTGCCAGCAACTCAGCAACTACAGGCAATGTTGACTTTTAAGATCTACTGTAGGGATCAGATGGAAGGAATGGTCCAAAGAGGGATACACAACTGCCCAACATGCCTGGACAGGGAGACCACCACTGGTTGCCAGTCAATGTGAAATACAATGTGAAAGTGGTTGGCAAGTGCTGTTCAGAACAACAGACAGTTTCACAATCCCTCATAATGGTAGACTACAACAAGGATGTACAGACCATCCAGCAGAAACTCTTGTGGCTACAGAGTAGGCAAAACTATTCATGTGCCCATTTTGACTGACCATTATCAACACCTCCGCCTGCAGTAGGCATGGAAACACTGTTCCTGGACATTGGACATCGTGAAAAGAGTCACCTATTCTCAGGAATCAAGGTCCCAACTCCATCATGTTGATGGACAGGTCCATATTCAATTAAGCAGATAAAAAGCTACAACCAGACTGCATGGTTGGATGAAAACAGGCTGGAAGTGATGGTATCATAGTTTGAGAGTGATTAAAAGTTAGGGTAATCCCCCACTAGAGATATATGATCTTGACTAGAAATTGGAGTGTCTTCAAAGATAAGCAAAGAAGCAGAAGAATCCTTTTTGCAAGATACAACACAGGACTGAAATCAACTTAGTTATCCTTGCCCCACTGGAGGTCAACATTTAAGGAATTGGTTGTGGATATTTGAGAAAGTACTACACTAGGGTAGTGGAGAATGAAAAGGACCTGGGGTAATTCTGCAGTCAGATGTGAAGTTTTCTGAGCAGTGCAGACAGGCGCCAGAGAAGGTCATGAGGCCTTGTCAATGATACACAGGAATTTTTATAGCAGGGATAAGGAGGTGATCATCCCCTTGTATAAGGCAATGGTCAAGCCACACCTTAAGTGGTGCATACAGGTCTGGAGGCCTCATTTTAGGAAGGATGTAGAGTTGCTAGGAGTACAGAGAGGGGCAACAAGACTGGTGAAGGGAACAAGGAACTCTTACCAAGAAAGGCTTCAGTTCAGCAAATTGTAGCATCTGGAGACTAGGCACTTGTGAGGTGATATGATTGAGCAGTATAAGGTCTTGAATGGTTTGAGCTGGCTCAAGGCTGATGGGATTCTTCCTCTTGCTCAGTTTATAAACCCGAGGGGGCATAAACTCATATTGAGGAAAGACAGTTGTAGAATAGACATGCACATAAATTTGCCTTTAGCCAGCGAGTAGTTGATTGTTGAAACAAACCTCCATCTGTCATTGTAGAAGTTGACAGCTTAAATAAATTCAACATGAATGGATGGGTGCACAGAAAAAACTATGGATAAGATTTCCAGTCAATGGAAGAAAGTTATTAACATACATGAGGAAAAGAGTGAGAGAGAACTGAAACTTGAGGAATACCACCAATAGTGGAGAAGTTAGAAGACAGAGCCATCTAACAACGAGTGCAGTAAGCAGTCAGAGAAAGAACTGGATACCCAATTACAAAAACAGTTGGCAAACCATAAGATGGAAGCTTATTTAGAAGACCATTTTTCCAAACACAATTAAAAGCCTTTGAAATATCAAAGACAAATCATTGAGTTTTACCGACCTTTTTCAGTGAATTTTTCCATAGATGAGTAATATTAGCCAACAATGATCTTTCATCATCAGCCATTTTCAATCCACTGCAGGATGAAGGCCTCTCCAGCAACTTTCCAGTTGCTTCTGTTTTGAGCACTGGACATCCATTTACTACCCACAAACTCATGAATTTCATCTATCCATCTCCGCCTTTGTCTTCCAGGTTTTCTTCTAGCTCCTCTTGGATACCATTCTGTTATTTTCTTAGTCCATCTGTCATCATGTCTTCGAGCTATGTGTCCTGCCCAAGACCATTTTAGTTCTTTAGTTTTGATAAGAATGTCCTTTACTTGATTTTGTTGCCTAATCCATGTGTTTCTCTTCTTATCTAACAGTCTTATTCCCAATATGATTCGTTCCATTCTTCGCTGTGTGGTTCTCAGCTTCTCTTCCATTCTTTTGGTGAGTGCCCAAGTTTCACTTCCATAAGTCATGGTGGGGAGTATACATTGGTCCATTATTTTACGTTTCAGACAAACTGGGATATTGCTCTTCAGTATGTGACTATATTTCCTGAATGCTATCCATCCAAAATTTATTCTTCTCTTGACTTCCAGCCATTTATCATTATTACAGCTAATAACTTGTCCCAGATAAGTATATGACTCCACCTTTTCAATTACTGCTCCTTCAATCATTATGTCTCTTTCTGTGGCATACTTGTTCATCATTACTTTTGTTTTAGCCATATTCATCTTTAGTCCAAAATCCTTACTAGCTGTGCATAACTGATTAAGATTTTCCTCTAATTCTTTGGGATCATGGCTTATGACCACAATGTCATCTGCAAATCGCAAATGGTTTAGGTACTCTCCGTTCACATTGACTCCTTTCTGCGACCAGTCTAATCTTCTGAAAGCTTCCTCAAGGGCAGCAGTAAACAGCTTAGGAGATATTGTGTCTCCTTGTCGAACTCCTTTCTCAATTTTAAATTTCCTACTGTCTTTGTCTAGTCTAATAAAGGAGGTAGCACTATCGTATATTTTATTCAAAATCATAATATATGGGGTATCAATGCCTTGTCTTTCCAGTGCCCGAAACATTGCCTTATGCTGTATGGAGTCAAATGCCTTTTCATAATCCACAAATGCCAGGCATAATGGTGTTTTATATTCATTTGCTTTCTCCATTAGCTGTGATATTACATGAAGGTGATCCATAGTTGAGAATCCTGTCCTAAAGCCAGCTTGCTCTTTCGGTTGATTCTCATCCAGTATTTTTTCTAATCTGTTAGTAATGACCCTTGTGAACAACTTGTAGATGTGGGATAACAAGCTAATTGGTCTATAATTTCCAATTTCTGATTTATCTCCTTTCTTATGCAGCAAAACTATGATTGCATTATTCCACTGCTTAGGCGTCACACCTTTTCTAATGCACTTTGTGAAGAGCCTTGCCAGTTTTTGTGTTATGTCTCTTCCTCCCAATTTTAACAACTCTACAGTAACTTGATCTTCCCCCGGGGCTTTCTGATTCTTCGTTTTCTTCAATGCATGTTCTACCTCATCAGGAAGAATATTGGGTATGTCGTATGTGTTGCTACTTTGCAATCCATCTTCCCCACTGCTGGCATCATTCCCCTGCTCCTTGTATAATTCTCTATAGTAGTCTTCTGCTATTTGAATTATGCCTTCTCTGCTGTTTATAAGTACACCATCGCTATTCTTCAGTTTCAGTATCATTTGTCTTTCTGTATTACTGCTCATGGCTGCTGATTTAAATCCTTTGTTTTCCCTTAATGCTTGTTCTACTTTTCTTGTGTTAAATCTTCTTATGTCCTCTCTGAGTCTCTTTCTAATGGCTTTTACAATGATCTTTACAAATATGCAAAGGATCAAAAATACCGGAGAGATATCTTTGATAGCCTAACCCCAACCAGGCAAATTGCACATTAATATGGGCAGTATAATGAGGTTGAATATATTATAAATAGTGTCATAAGTATATTATCATTATGAATATACCATAAATAATTTCTGAAACTTCCTTTGCTGTTGGATTTTTTTTTTTTTTTTTATGAAAACCCCAAACACGACAGGTATTAGAACCTATAGTACTTAGACCGTGCTTGGGGTTGGAGGTTGAGAAGAAGACAGAAGATTCGTTGACATTAGACTTGAACTTCTATAGACTGTAGTTTTCAGGAAATACATATGAAGGAATGGTTGTTCCAGAAAATGGCAGATGAATGAATAAACAAGGAAGATGAAAAGTTGGTTCTGTGAGTTTGAATTGGACAGTAAATGGATGTTGGCTGGTGGCAGTATGTGTTTGCACTGTTTTGAAAGAGAGAGCGGGAATTATAAAAGCCAATTCAGAAGAACAGTGCCCATGGAAGTATCTGTAGAAAAGGCATGCAGCAGATACAGTACGTCTATGAGACAGCGAGTGGAGAGACTCTGTTAGAGATGAGTCATAAATTAACAACTCATCTCTAAACAGAGAGATGAGTCATTAATTAACCTAACTGCCCTCTTCTGAATGGAATATAGAAGCCTGAGAGAGGTTTTGGGGACACCACCCCAGATGTGGGAACAATATTCCATAGTAGGGCATATCTGCGATTTGTACAGAGTGGACAACTGTTTGGAAGAAAAGTAACACCGAGAGCAATAGAGAAAAAAAGTTTTTTAAAGCAGAGCAAGCAATATTTGTAACTTGCTTGTGCCAAGAGAGAGAGAGATTAGAAGTCAGGGTAATTCCCAAAAGAGATATAACTTCCTAGAAATCGGAGTGTCACCAAAGATAAGAATAGGAGCAGAAGAAGAATTCTTTTTGTGAGATATAAGACAAGACTGAGTTTTAGAAGGATTGAAATCAACTAAGTTGTCTTTGCCCCTGAAGAATTACCTGGAGATCAGCATTTAAGGAATTGGTAGCGGATATTCGAGAAGTTGAAGCTGATTGAGCAGGGCAAATTTCTCAAAATGGAAAGCGGAATGCAATGTGCTATCATTAGCAAAACTATGGTTAGGATTTCCAGTCGATGGAAGAATGTCATTAATATACAAGAGGTAAATAGTAGGGGAAAGAACTGAACATTGGGGGACACTAGCATTAGTGGAGAAGTTAGAAGACAGAGAGCCATCTACCACCACCCTCAGTGAGCGATCAGAGAAAAAACTGGATAACCAATTACAAAAAGCAGTTGACAAACCATAAGATGGAAGCTTGTTTAGAAGACCATTATGCCAAACACGATCAAAAGCTTTTGAGATGTCAAGAGCAACTGCTTAAGTTTCACCGAACTTTTCCATGGAATTAGTCCATAAATGGGTAACATAAGCCAGAATATCACCAGTGAATCGACACTGATGGAATCCATACCGGCGATCGTTGGTCAGACGGAAGGTTTCTAGGTAGTTTAAGAGTTGGCAGTTAATTGATTTCTCCATTACTTTAGAAAGAGTAGAAGTAATTCGAATGGGACGATAATTGGATGAGTGAGATTTGTCACAATTTTTCAGGAACAGGCTGGATTCATTGAGCAAATTTCCAAGCAGAAGGAAAAACACCAATAAAAAAAAAAAAAATAGGTGCCAGTACGCATTCTTTGCTATCAGAAAAAATTGAAAATTAAAAGGATATGAAAAGTACCCTAAAAATTTTTTTTTTTTTTTGATATTGTTACTTTAGTAGTAATTTTTTTGGAATAAGAATAACAGATTTAGTACAGGTAGTCGTCGACTTACGACCATGTTAGGTTTTGACCGACCGGTCATAAAGCGATCTGGATGTAAGTCTGACCAGTTTAGGTAAATCATACACTGTGTACAACACAATTGGTTTACTATTTACAAAAATAAAAAATATTATAAAAAAGATATCAAATACTGTATAAAACCTAAAAAATATTTTATCTTAAAGAACTAAAAACATATGTAGAAAATAGGTAAGAAATATTTTACTGACCACTCGTGCTTGGCTGAGGGTCATCAATGGCACCACTTGAAGTAGTGGGAGTTGTTTTACTCATAAACATGTTGATTTTTGTCTGAATTGTTTGTTTCCTTTTCTGCTCATAAATTTCACGGTATGGCCGAAAAGCATCTTGTACCATTCGTTCAATCCCTGCAAATCGTTCGATGTTTGGGTCCATTTCCTCAAAATGTGTAAGAAGTTTATTTAGTAGAGAAAAACCTTCAGAAAAACCTCTAGTGGTGAATTTTCTTTCTGGTTCTTCCTCATCTTCATTTTTCTCTTCTTTCATCCTTTCTTCTTCAGCCATTCTTTCTTCTTCCAAAGCGATAAATTCTTCATTCGTAAGTTCTCCAGATTCTTGCTCTAGCAGCTCCTCAACATCTTCTACTTCAATCTCTAAAGAAAGTCCATTTGCCAGTGTTACAATATTTTCCATAACCATTTCAAGTTCATGTGCACTATCAAATCATCAATAGTATTAACAAAACGCTGGACACAGTTTTTCCAGATTCCGTTCATGCATTTCCACGTGGCCACAATATTTTTGATGCATTTATAAATATTGTACTGTTTCCAAACCTCTCGCAAAGATAGTTCTGGGTCGGCGTCTGTTGCGGCTATAGCTTGGGCGAAAGTGGTTCGAAGATAGTGCACCTTAAATGTGGCAATCGCCCCTTGGTCCATAGGCTGAATGAGTGGAGTTGTATTTGGCAGCAAATAAACAACTTTTACAACTGGATGGAGGTGATCTAGGTGAGGTGGATGGCCAGGTGCATTTTCTAAGATTAATACAATTTTGAAAGGAATTTCTTTCTTGAAGCAATATTCACGAACTTGAGGTACAAAACAATTTAGAAACCAGTCTTCAACCAATGTTTGAGTCATCCAGGCTTTTCGAACAAGAACAACAAATTTGTTCGGAAGTATACAGGCAGAGTGTGCTTGTTTACATTCTTGAACACACGGGAATTTTCAGAATAATAAATTGAAAAAGGCTTCAGTTTAAAACTACGATGTTCCCGCCAAGGAGCAAATTCAGCCTATCTTTAAGTGCCTTAAAACCAGGCATGCTTTTGGCTTCTTGGTGAATGTAAGTGCATTCTGGCATCCTTTTCCACAACAATCCAGTCTCATCCACGTTGAAAAGCTGCTCTGGTTGATTCCCTCCTTCTGTAATAATCCACATCCACACTTGCTGATTCTCCAGTGACTTGAACCCTATGAAGGTTGAATCTTCTTTTGAATCTTTTGAACCATCCTGTACTTGCTATAAATGTCTGAGTGTAATCTTTTAAGGCACATTTCTTCAGTGTCTAAAAGAGACTTCTAGCCTTCGACTGCACTGTAAGAAGGCTTAAGGGTGTACGCTTCTGTATCTGATCTTCCATCCAAAGAAACAATAATTTTACCATTTCATGGATGGGCCCCGTACAGTCGGTCCTCGTATAACACGTGTTTACATTACACGAATTCGATCATACACGATTTATAAATAGGGGAACGATATCTTATATAACACGAACCGAATTCGCTTATGCACGATTCGCCTGTGTTTACAAGAAATGGCAGTTGAACGCAGAATCACCCCAACCAAACGCAACACGATAGGAATGAAGAGAAGATTCTGAAAATGTATTTATGTTTTTTATATCAGTGAAGGGGAAGCACATTTCACCGTAATAACCTAAAAACCAACACAATTCCAGCTATCGATATAATCGCAAATGCAATTAGATGGAGTTTACTACCAATTTATAACAGATTCCACTAGCAGAAACGCAACTGGAAATTGTTTTTATTGTTTTATGGTAGTAACCCCTAGAAATGTGCTTTAGTAAAATGTGAGGTGTTAATAGCATATCTCTGCCTTTACGGTGTTGTTTATTCAGTTGCTACACGTGCGCAGCTTTGTTTATGTGTATCAAGCGTGCCTCCTCATTTTGTAATTGTGCTTTATTCCCTAAAAATTAGTAAAATACTTAAAATGTGTGAAAAGGAAGCGTCCTGGCAAAGACACTGCAGATTCAGAGAGAGAAAAAAAAAAAAAAAAGCAATATCGATAAACAGAGGCGGACTGGATCAAAAATTCTTACCCGGGAAAATTTATAGTGGCCTCATACTACGGTTTATGGCCAAAATCACACCGGCCTCCGGCCCACCGGGATTTCCCGGGTAAGGCTTATGGCCAGTCCGCCTCTGTCGATAAAGAAAAAATACGAAATTGGGAAACACTTTGAGCAAAATGAAAGACCATGTGATATTGCACGTGCCACGGACCGAAATGAGGCAACGCCGAGAATTAGAAAGAATGCAGAGAAAATAAAAACAACTTTCATAGCAGGAACAACACAAAGTGTAATTAAAATCCATTAGATTAAGACAAGAATTGGATGAGATGGAACGGCTGTCATCTGTTTTGATAGAAAATCAAACAAAAAACAAGTCTGCTTACGATAGAAGCAAAAGTATTAGCAATATTTTATTACGTAATAGTCGTAATAAAATACGTAAGCATTTTATTACGACTATTTTATTTAATATAATAATTTTTTTACTATTTTATTAATAAATTTTTATTATTTAAATAAATAATAAAAAATAAATATTTTTTATTATTTATTATATTATAATAAAAAAATATTATAATATTATTTTTTATTACATATTTTAATTGTTATAAAATACGTAAGTATTTTATAACGATTAAAATTACCCGATTATTTATTGTGTTCGGTAATGTTTTGGTTCCAAATGTGTGTTCAATCTTGGGTGGTCGGCACCTAACCCCACTTTTCCCATAGGGCCTGTTGTTTATATTGCACGATTTTGCATTGCATGAGGGTTCCTAGGAACACAACTATCGTGCTATACGAGGACAGACTGTACGTTGTTTCGTTATGACTGTTGCTCGCATGGGTGCCGAACCTTTAACAACTTCACGAATCCTTTCTTTGTCTTTCAAAATCGTCGACACTGTAGAATGAGATAACTTAAAATCACATGCGATTGCGTTCACCTTCTTTCCTTCTTCATGCTGCTTGATCACTTTCAATTTTGTGTCTAAATCAATGGCCTTTCTTTCTTGACAGGTCTAGGAGTAGACAAAGGCACTTTCCTCTTGGTTGACATGTTTAGGGGTTTTAAAAAAATGCTAACTGTAATACAAATATAACTGAACCAAAAATAGTGAACGTAATATGTATGCAAACAGAGATCGAGACATATGAATCACGACATACATACATCGGTACGATGTTTTGTTTGACTGTGATGGCAAAGCTGACTAAACGGATTTAAGACTAGCTTATTCACACCAAAGACACGTTACTGGGCAGTGGGCTGACGCTACATGCACAACCGTTCCGATTAGGCTTCGGGGCTACGGGTACCATACAGATAGGGCGTGTGAATGTAGTAGAAAAATCTGAGAGCACTGCATTGAGAGGGGATTGACGTGCATATAGCATTCTTCCTAGCAACAATCTTCTATGTATGCTCGGTTCAGACTGAAACGCAGTGTGAGATGCAGTAGCAGTCGTAAGTCGATCAGTCGTAAAGTGTATAGGTCGTAAGTCGATGACTACCTGTATATTAACACAGTTTATTAAGCATAAATTTATTATTCAAATATATAAAAAAATAAGTAAAATGTGAGTAAAATGAGTAAATAAATCGGTCAACTACTGAGTGCCAATCACTCAGGATGAAGGGTCTGTAGTCACGAATCGACGTTAATGGTCGTCGTAGTATCTCAAATAGAGAGCTTTATGGTAACTGAAAAAAGTTTCTAGTACCCCAGCTTGGCCTAAAACCGAAAACGTTGTCTATTTGAGTCTTTCAAGTTGTTGGGAAGGATAAGGGTGGGAGAAGCAACTCCGACTTCTTCTTGGAGAAGCAATTAAAGTCTTGGGGGGGAAGTGACTGGCAGGTGAGGGCCATGCAAGACTCTGCGCAGGCACCTCCCCACCACCGCCTCCTCAACACTGGCTCTCTGAGTACCTCCTTGTCGGGACAACTCCAGCTCTGAAAATTGTTAAAAATACTTCTTGTCATAAAATTTATAAATGACCTTTATAGAATTATTAACTAACTATTTAGCAACCTTTTTGTCACCAAAAGGAGAATTGCTTAGTACAAAGAAGCACGCTATCAAAGTGCAATAAAAAATTGTTTTTTTAATTTTAACAGAGAAAGTAAAAGATAGATTTCAATCGGAATAGTTTTCCCTCAATAAGCATTGAATAATGCATAGTTAATGTGATTTTTAAATTTTTAGCTCCATTAGTGACGGGGGACACGAAAATTACTCACATTTTCCTGTCTGGTGCTGCCATTTTTAATTTAAAAAATATTTTAAGAGTATATTTTAAACCTACTCGTTGAACTCTTTCCAACGGTGTATAGGTTGGTGAAAATATTTTGTCCCCCCATTTCTCAAACAAATTTTTGTCAACAACAATCAATATGGTGTTATGTTGGCTCACATCATGTACACACCCATGCAAAATTTCAAGTCAATAGGTTGAGTGGTTCCAGAGATACAATGCTGTGACAGAGGGACAACCGAGTGACATTATAAGAGTCCTTCGTTAGACTACGGACCCTAAAAATAATAAGTAAAAATAATTTCATAATAAAGTTTTTGTAGAATATTCCAAATTTTTATTAAGTTCTCATCCGACACCCTGTGCTGACTTCTTTTCTTCCTCTTTGTGTGTCGGTTGCTGAAAGACATTTCCGAAGCAGCCAAGAATCGACATATTTTGCTGGATCGAAGTGGGTCAACAGCGGGCATACAATTTTAAGAAACAGTAGTGAAGTAATTGTTTTTGTCATCAACGAATCTCTGGTTGGGCTGGCTATAAGATTCATTTGTGAAAATCCTCGTTCACATTCACTCGATGAAATTGGTATCGTACTCAGAGCGTCCATCAAATGCTTCAATTCTTCCAAAACCATCTTTTCAATTAGGTATTTGCAAAATCCATGAATTGTATCTCTTTCATTTAACTGTACCCTAATTGACAATTTTCTAACTTCATTTTCACCAAATTCCAACAATTCATGTTTAAAACGTTTAATAATACCTTCGTTGTCCTCATTTTCCTTCTGTCGCCATCAGTATGAACTGCCAAAATGTCAGCGTCATTCGGATATTCAGGTACTGTGACCATGTAAACAGATATAGGGAGAATTTCCGGAAAATGTGGATAACACACTTCCGCGAAACAGATGATTATTTGTTGGGGTAAAAGTAAATCACGTTCTCATAATTCTCGAACAGGGTGCTTACAGTTGATTCACAGCAGTGTCCAACCTACAGCCCGCTCGGAAAGCGAACTAAAACAGCATTTTAAAATTTGCTAATTATCAAAAAAATTCTCATTAAATGTTTTGTTCAGTAAATGTAATTGTGTATTGTACTTAATAAAAGTTTCGAATATTTTCAATTTTACTTTTACATGCAACAAGATATGGAAAATGTAACACGCTAAAGAAATCTAACTTAGAATTTTTTTTTTAATATGGCCCCTGTACAGGAAAAGTTTGGACACCACTGCAAAAGAAGGTGGACCAGAGCCCATTGGGAATACTCCTTGATCTGCTGACTGCTAACCAGCGCGACTTCTCTGTATGTGGGACAGGTGGTCGGATAGGTTTTACCAGGTAGCACTAAGTTGCAGAATGGTAATCCCTTTAGCTCTCTTAATTCGCACAGCAACACTAATTGCCTAAATTTCCTGAAGGCCAGAAATGCAAACAGTGCAAAACTGAGTTAATTCTCTCCTAATCCATTTGTTATGTGAAAATTTTCTTTGTTCAATGGAAACTATTTTAAATGTAACTTCCAAGGGAAATTCAAAATGATTCGCTATAAAAGGACTTCGTTAAACAGAGGTCCGACTGAGTAATTTAGAATTATAAAAATGGTTATACAGTTTTATATAGAAAATATCTTAGAGCAAAAAATGCAAATTTAGTTAAATAATTTTAAGCTTATTTGAATAGTAGGCAAACGTGAAAAAAATTTACAGAATATTACAATTTTCGGAGTGCACTGCATCCAAATTTCACACGTCACAAAAGGTGCCGGTACGCCGTACCGTTGCGTATTGTCCCAAAACAAGCACGAGTCGAAATATTGAAATATATATATATTCAATAATGTAAACTTCATAGCATAACCAGTGCATAGTGTTATCACTGCATTAGGATATGTTGAGTGTGGTATTTTTAATTACATTTAATTTGAACCGAAATCATGCCTCAGACTGGAGCAGCAAAGCAAAAAGCTCAGGGGAGAACTAAGGTGGGAGGAGGTTGTTCTCTGATTCACAGCATTATGAAATGTACTGCTTGTTTGATGTTTGTGGAATTGGACGTGGTATTGCCAAGTGGGATGTCTGTGTGTGTGTGCTCAATGAAAAGAGGTGAAGATGTTAGGTGCCAATTCAGAGTTCTTATGGGCTTTTATGAGACGTTGAAGAGCAGGGCGGATGCCCTCAAAGGATTTAAATTGAGAGGCCCATCAAGCTTTCAGCTGCCCGCATTGACATTTGATCATTAGGCAACACAAGGACAATCCCCAAGGCAGAATGTGATTGTCCCACAGGGACTAGTTGTCTATGACTGTGTTGTCAGGGAAATAGGAAATATATTGTGCAAAAAGGATAGGTGGAATAGGACCAGGGTATGTCTGTCAGGGACAAAAGTTGATGATGTCGTAGGGAAGATATCTTTTAAGTGCACAAAAGGTGATACTGTTGTACAGGTTGGCACTAACGACATTAAGAGTAGGAGATCTGCAGACTTACTTAACAAGTACAGGTCAATACTGAAAAAAAAAAGTCACGAGTTAGGATTAAATTTGAAAGTGTCTGCAATTCTGGCTAGACACGATAGGAAGGAGTATAAGATGAGAGCCTTGTCAATCAATCCGAACCTGGAGAGACTGTGCAAGGTTCATGGGGTAGAATTTTTGCCAAAATGGTCTGTGCTGGTTAACAGGAGAGACTGCTTCTACATGGATAGGATACACTTAAATAGAAAAGGTGCAAGAATATTTACTGATGCTATTGAGGCAGTGTGAGCTAGGTCGAAAAGAAGCTGTTAGCTTGGAGGAATATACAGAGAGGTGAAAGTGATTCTTGCACTGCTTCTACTAGAATGAGCAGCAACCTGGAAAGCAAGGTGCTGGGGTTTTTCAAGGACCGTTGGGAGTCATCATGGAACAAGTAAATACATCAGCTGTGTTCAGGGCAATAAGAGTAAGAACAGGTGCATACTTGCATGTACAACAATGCTAGGAGTATAGTAAAAAAATTCGATGAATTTGAATTTCTCAAGCCATCAAAGGCAATATATATGTTGGGATATCAGAGATGTGGTGTTACACATATATAAGAAATGCAGAATTTGAATTTGGGGAGTACAATGTGCACAGAAAGGATGGCTAAGGAAAAGAAAGCAGATACGAGAAGCATACAAAAATTCGATTAAATTTACCGGTAAAAGTACTTTGCCGTAACGGCATTTGTATTGTTGCTCGCTCGGTAAACAGACGGTGGGTGTTATCAGTCTGGAGTAGAAGTCAAATCCCATGGGAGATTGAAACTCTTCCAAAGTGGAGGGGGTAAACAGAACTTTTTTCTTTAGAATCACTAATTGAATTAGCTAATTGAATCACAAACAGAGTCATATTGGAAGTTCTGTCGTCATAAAAAATGTTCGTAATGTAGATCCACTGGTAAACTTTTTCGAAGTTTGCCGTGCTTCTCCTGTGGGCTTCCTTTACCTTTGCCTTTTTTTTCTTAATAAACAATTTATCCACTAGTCCACCAGTGATTCTAAAGAAAAACTCCTTTGGGAGGGTTTCAATCTCTAGTGGGATGCAATTTCTACTATTATTGGTGTTATTCAATTTCTACTATATATGGGTGTTATTCAATTTAAATTGAATAACACCCACTGTATGTTTACTGAGGGAGCAACAATACAAATGCCGTTACAGCAAAGTACTTTTACCGGTAAATTTATCGAACTTTTGTGTGCCTCTTGTGTGGGCTTTCTTTACCTTTGCCGAAAGGATAAACAGGATAGGAAGAGAGGAGAAGTTATGCTGTTAGACTAAGGCAGTTTTTTAGCTAAAGCTTCAAACTAAGGGACATTTCATTAGTGGGCAAGTTAGTGCTATTGCATCTTGTTTATACATAGTGACTACAAAAGTAAATAAACTGGCATTGTTTTATTTATATCTCATACTGTGAAAATTTCACAATGAGTTGCCACATGTTGCACTACCTTGAATAAGTAATGCTTCACCAATGAAGAAGACTAATGTTACTTATTCTTGGCAGATACCACCACCCAAATGGTACCATTTCAAGGCTGATTAATATTGTGCAGTTATACTTCATAACTGGATTGGCACTATTACAACAACAACAGGGTACTAACCCCGCCCACCGAGGATAGGCCAATGAACGTTGAAATGGTACCATCTGGGTTCTCGGTGCTGGTATCTGCTGAGAATAAGTAACACTAGTCTTCTCCACTGGTGAAGCATTACTTATTCAAGGTAGTGCAATATAATGGAAACTCGTGAAAGTTTTAATCGGGATGAGATATAAATAAAACAATGCCAATTTATCTATTTCGGTAGTTCACTACGTACAAACAAAATGCTATAGGACTAACCTGTCCGCTGTTTTATTATTATTATTAGCCATATGGTGCAAGGAATCCTGAGGCTTATGCTGCACCATCCAAAAAAAGATTGGAGTAACCCTGAGAGTAAGAGAGAGAGAGACAGCAGTAGAAGGAAATCACCAAGGAGAAGAATGATGATATCCAGCTCAGGGCCCTGGATGTGCCAAGCCCATACTAACCAGATGTGAGCCCCTGTTGGTTAAGAAACACAAAATTTAAGGCAATGCATCCAGTTGACATGGGTGGCCAGTGCAATGTTGAGTCAGTTTAATGGGAAAGCAAAAGTGAGAGTAGGAGTGTGTTATAGGCCTAATGACTCCTAGTACAACAAACAACTGTACAGAGAAATAGTGGGCCAGTAAATCAGAATGTCTTGTAATGGGGGATTTTAACTTCTCAAATATTGACTGGAACTTGTGGATTGGTCGCTTGCACACTAGCAAGACTTTTGTGGATTTATTGGATGACTATTTTCTATAGCAACATGTTTGAGAGGGAACCAGAGAGAGAATAATACTCAATCTGATTACTGGTGATTATTCATGAATACTGAGCTACTAAAGCTAATGCTAAGTTACTGCTATGGATAAAGGGATGGCTAAAGGGCAGAAGAGACAGATAGAGATGTAGATATAAATGGGTGCCACTCTTCATGGACTAATGTTATTAGTGGAGTCCCACAGGTTTCAGTGCTAGAGCCCCCTACTGTTTACAATATTTTTTAACACTATTTGTTGAAGGCAACTCAAATTATTGCAATTCAAATTTGATTTGCTTTCGATACATAACAGGAATGAAGGCATATTACTGCAGCAAGATCCAGATTAGGCATTGGCTAAGAAGTGGCAAATGAAGTCTAACATTCATAAATGCAAAGAATGTGGGCAGCAGTAATCCCAGAATAACATACCGATTAGGTAGTACCACACACAAGATAGTCAAGAATGAAAGAGACCTAAAGAGATGGTAATTGTAAAATTCAACATAAAGTTCACTGAGTCAATAATTAAGAGGAACTTTGCCAGCAGTGACAAGGAGATGATTATCCCATTGTATAAAGCAGGCGTGGCCAATTTAATTTGTGATGCAGTCTACTTTTTTCCTTCAAAATGTGCCGCAATCTACCATCTCAAAAATTTCATTGCACAAGATGCACAAATCGAGGGATGACTGTATATTTAAAATTTGTCGTGATCAACCAAAATTAAATCCGCGATCGACTCGTTGGCCACCCCTGGTATAAAGCAATAGTTAGGCTACAAATAGGTTTGGAAGCCTCATTTTAAGATAGGTGTGGAGCTCTTAGAATGGATAAGAAGAAAGGCAACCAGATTAATGAAAACATAAAAGAGTACTCTCACCAAAAAGACTTCAGTTCTGCAATTTGCAGTGCTGTGCTTGGAAACTAGACAATTGCAAAGAGACCTGATTGAAGCATTAAGTCTTTAAATGGATTGAGCAAACTTAATGATGATGGTATTCTAATTGTTTCTCGGGCAATGCATACAAGGGGGCCCTCATATATATGAGGGCATATCACAATCGTTCAATAAAGAATGATCATAATTTTTCTTGAACAACTATACCACTTGCTGTTTCTAGCTGAGTTGTGGAGTTTAAGACCAAACCAAGCTGCATCACATAACAACTGCACAGTTGACTAGTGCACACTGTGTGACCTTAGCAGTTGGTCAAGTTTATGCCTGTTCAGTTTTGCCTATGGATGTGACATAAGAGGAACAGATTTTGTTTCTATTTCAAGAAAACAACAGCTGAAGCATATGAAATTTTAAAAGAGGCTTATGATGATTCTATGCTTCCATACAGCACAGCTGGCAGGTGGTTTAGAATGTTTAAAGATGGACATGATTCAATTACAAAAATTGGCAATCCTGGAGCTGTAACCACAGAAACATGCTGTCACTACAGAAACCATAAACTGCTTCGGTAATCGTGAGAGTAGCTCACCATATAACAGTAAGGCAACTGGCAGAGATGGTGAGAATATCAGTAGGAATTTTCCATGACCATTTGCATATGACATATGTTTGTGCATGCTGGGTTTCAAGAGTAATCAAACCTGAGCAATGGCAAGTTCACATGAAGGTTTGTCAGGAGCTGCAACAGATGGTTAAGATGGTGAGGTTCTTGCACAAGGTAATAATGGTATATGAGACATGGCTTCATGATTTGGACCCAGAGAGTAAGCAACAAAGCTCTATTTGGAAGTCTACATCATTGCCAACACTGAAAAAAAAGCAAAAGTTGTGGCTTCTGCAGGAAAGATTATGTCATCTCATTTTTTTGACATTCAAGGAATGGCTTACCAGCATATTGTGCCACATCATACAACTGTTGTGGGACCTTACTGCAGAACTATACTGCACACTTTGTGGGATCGCATTTGTTGTAAATGACCACAACTGCACACAAGTTAGTAGGATTAAAACCAAATGTCACGTGCAAGGACATATCATTCTCCCCTGCTGTGTTCACCAATCATACTTTTCTCTATGGAGCACTGTATTTTATTTAAAGTGCATATTCAATACCAAGTCAAGAGCGTCAGAAAACAGAACACCAAAAATTTTCATGCAACAACCAACACACCAGAATTCAAATAAAATGAACTTAAATGTGATAAAACCACCATTTAAGTGGAATAAATAACTGAAACACAAATTTAATAAAAGTGATAACATCAATAAAAGAAATAAAATACACAATAACTTTTAAGGAGAGCAGCCTCTTCTTAAGAGAACCTAACCTTGAAAGCTACTATATTTTAATGCTTTTAACTAATTTCTACTGTATTTTAACACTTTTATTAATTTCATCAGTTTTATTAAATATGCATTTTACTTATTTATTCCAATGTAGTATTTGTTTGTTACATTAAACACCATATCACTGTGCTGCTGACTGTAATCATTACATGCTTTCAAAAAATATATATTTTTTAAGGTTGACAGCAGCATATAAGCTATAAAAACAAATTATTTATATATCATTAAACACTCAGTATAAAACAAATTCTATTAAAGAAACTTTATATCTAGTTACACCTACCTATGGTACAAATTATGCTAGTTAATCTGGTATATACGGGTGGATAATTGATGTTCAGTGCACTAAGATGATCTAACCAGCAGTACTCCTCACCGTTATACATATGACCTGATTTAGTTGCCATCTATCAGAGAAATTAAAACAGTTTTATTTGAGAAGGAAATTATGGTTAAACTAATGAGTTAGTTTTGAAGAAAAAAAAAAAAAAAAATCATGTGTGTCAACTGAAAATAAAAACAAGTAATATAAAAAAAAATTTTTTAAAGTCAATTCCTACTTAGGTCAACAACGAACTTTCGACTTTTGACTTCAAAAATTTATCAAAAAATTATTGATTTTCGCAAGAATTGAACTCGCATTCTTTACCTTCACGTGAAAAATACTGAAATCCTTGAAATTTTACCGATTGAGCTACTGCCTGTTGATTTCAATTTTATTCCTAAATTTATATCCTGCTAATATATCTTATATATCTTATATAAGAGAAATTTTTTCTCCCATATAAAACTAAAATTAATTAATTAAATTTAATTAATGAATTAATATTTGAAAAAACTGTATTAACAACAAGTGTCATCCACTACAAGTTTAAAAAAATGTATTTGAACTTGAGTGGATGAATAAAAATTATTTTATTAACGATTGAAAATTTGAACAAGATATATAAATATATATAGGGAGAGTGTGAACTAATAGTAGGAATTGAAAAATAAAAAAACACTTTACTGCATTAATAATAATTGGTGTATTAAATTTTGAAGTCTATAACAATAATGCTGGGATGTAAAATTTAGATTTAACCCATAACTGGGTGAACCAGTGATTTTCTGTTCCCCAGACATGCAGATTAATGAGGTAAAAAGTTACCCTATTAACTTGGGGTATCATGATGGGGGTGGTTTAATTTTTACCTGCCATCTTGACACAAGATGGATGCCATTCAATGTAAGTGCCTGTAAATTTGTATTCACAGTCTCATTCTGATCAAAATTACAATAATACTCTTTGGGGGGGGACCTTATATCCTTCATCTAAGTGGATCCCAAGGTTCCATCATTCCCAGTGGTAATCTTCATAGAGAAACAGCACTTTGCTAAGCTGCTCATGTAAGTGCCTGTAAACTTGTGTTTTTAAGTGTGTGTGTGTGTGTGTGTGTGTGTGCACTCATGTGTGTTTAAGTGTATGGTGTGTTGTGTGACTGGCTACTTAGCAACCAGGAAGTCCCAATCACTTGGAAGATGGCTTCCTGGACAGTCTGGCCACAAAAACATGGGCCATTCTAGTATGAAGCCCTGACAGGGCTGTTTCCATTCCCACATTTCTGTTCTTTTCTCTTAGGTATGGAAGGAAGGGCAACTCAGAGAAAAAGTTGGAAAATAGCAGTGCGAAACAGATGTAAAGGATGAGATTGAAAGCAAGAGGCATCCCCAGGTTTACACCCTCTGTGGAATAGGAGTCAGAAAATAAAACAGTAGGAAGAGAGGAGGGTGAAGGGGTAAACTGAAGGAAGGAAGAAGCCACCAAGATCACACACTGACACCCAGCAACAGATTCGTTGGCATATCTATAAAGTCACCAACAATATAGAACATCTTGAGATTCCACCCTCCTGATGGATGGTCTGCAAATCCCATACAGGATCGAGAAAATGCTGCATCTGATGTGTGTATCCTGACCCAGGATCTCACTGGGTTGTTAGGAAACACCAGTGTCAGCATATGACAAAGGCAGGAAAACATGAGGATACAGAAAAGTCTCTTTATCTGTGATATTTCCCACTCTTCTGGACATAGGTGACCAAAGAAAATAACAGGGAGAGATAGATAGTGGTCAACCACAGTGCAGATTTGTTGCCATATCCACAAGCTCATCAACAACACAAGATGCCATCCTCCATATTGGTGTCTGCACTGGGATGAAGGCGGAAAATCCCACAATGCATTGTCAGGAAACACATTAGCATAAGATGACAATGGCAGGAAGAAATCTGAAGGGAGAAAAGCTCTGTATTTCTGACACTCATGGAGCATGGATACTGATACAGAATGTGGTATCACTCCTTCCAGAAAAAAATAGAGGGCAGCTTACTTGTTAGGTAAAACCTCTGAGGTACTTCTCTTTAAAGCTTGAAAAATAAAATAGGGTGGAAACCCTCAAAGGAATTAAATTTGGGAGCCTATTGAGCCCAACACCAGAGCTTGCACTTGCTCACCTCCAAGGCAGAATGTGATAGTCCCACAGGAACTAGTTGTTGTCAGTGAAATGGGAAATAGTAGTAGTAGTAGTGGCACATGATGCAAGAAAGCAAGTGTAGGAGCTTATGCAGCATCAGCCAAAAAAAAAAAAAATCACACCATTCCCTCCAAATGCCTGTCCAGTTCCTCCTTAAATTTATTTAACCTATCAACTTCCACAACGACAGATGGAAGTTTGTTCCAGCAATTAACCACCCGCTGGCTAAAGGCAAATTTCCGCACATCTATTCTACATCTGTCCTTTCTTAATTTGAACTTATGTCCGAGTAGGTTGGTAATCTGAACAAGTGGAAGGATCCCATCAGAATTCAGCGTGCTCAACCCATTCAAGGCCTTATAGACCTCAATCAGATCACCGCGCAGGTGCCTAGTCTCCAGCCACTGCAATTTGCAGAACTTAAGCCTCTCTTGGTAAGAGAATCCCTTCATTCCCCTCACCAATCGTGTTGCTCTTCTTTGTACACGCTCAAGCAAATCTACATCCTTCCTAAAATGAGGCCACCAGACCTGTACGCAGTACTCAAGGCATGGCCTGACCATTGCCTTATACAGAGGGACAATCACCTCCTTTTCCCTGCTAGCAAAATTCCTATATATCATTGACAAAACCCCATGACCCGCCCTAGCAGCCTGTCTGCACTGCTCAGAAAACTTCATATCTGACTGCACAATTACTCCCAGGTCTTTTTCATTTTCTACCACCTTAAGTGTCGTACCACACAGTTGGTACGTTTCTCTGGGGTTACTTCTACCCATATGCAGTACTTTGCATTTGTCAAGGTTGAAAGCAAGTTGCCACTTCTTCAGTTGCCACTTCTTAGCCCATCTGCCCAAATTATCTAGATCCTGTTGCAGTAGCACACTGCCATTACTGTCATTAACAACCCTGCCGACCTTTGTGTCATCTGCAAACTTCGACATTAAGCCTGATATACCTTCATCAATATCATTGATAAATACACAAAACAACAGTGGACCCAACACCGAACCCTGCGGGACTCCACTAATAACATTAGTCCACGAAGAGCAGCACCCATTGATTACCACCTTCTGTCTTCTCACACTTAACCATCCTTTTATCCATTGTAGCAACTTACCCTTAATACCATTCTGCTCCAATTTGTACAGTAGTCTTTCATGCGCAACAGTGTCAAAAGCTTTCCTGAAATCCAAGTATATGATATCAAAATTATTTTTTGCATCCAGTTCCTTTGTGACCACATCATAATAACCAATCAAATTTGTCAGACAAGACTTTCCCTTAACAAACCCATGCTGTGTTTGAATTATTGCTGCAGTCTTGTCTAGATGATCCTGCAATGCATCTTTAACCAGCGACTCCATTATGACGACTCCGTCAAAAGCTTTCCTGAAATCCAAGTATATGATATCAAAATTATTTTTTGCATCCAGTTCCTTTGTGACCACATCATAATAACCAATCAAATTTGTCAGACAAGACTTTCCCTTAACAAACCCATGCTGTGTTTGAATTATTGCTGCAGTCTTGTCTAGATGATCCTGCAATGCATCTTTAACCAGCGACTCCATTATTTTACCCGGAACAGAAGTTAAACTAACTGGTCTGTAATTACTCGTGTCACCCTTCGATCCACCTTTGTGAATTGGGGACACATTTGCACATCTCCAGTCCATGGGAACCTCCCCTGAGTCCAAGGATGCTCTCATAATTATGGCTAAGGGTTTGCTTAGTTGCTTTGCCGCCTCCTTTAAAATAACTGGATAGATCCCATCCACCCCAGGTGCCTTTCTTGTGTTTAACTTCAACAATTTCTCCTCCACTTTGCTCTCAGTTATTACAAAATCATTAAGCACACTGCTACAATTTGATAACCTTCTTCCATTTTCAAATTGTAATAATTCCTCACGTGTGAATGTAGATGCAAAATATACTGTGCAAAAAGGATAGGTGGAATAGGACCAGGTTATGTCTGCCAAGGGCAAAGGTTAATGATGTACAGTAGATATCATCTTTTAAGGATCATCATCATCATCAGCCATTTTCAATCCACTGCATGATGAAGGCCACTCCAACAACTTTCCAGTTCCTTCTGTTTTGTACAATGGCCATCCATTTACTACCCATGGACTCTTGAATTTCATCTGTCCATCTTTGTTGTTGTCTTCCAGGTTTTATTTGAGCTCATCTTGGGTACCAATCTCTTATTTTCTCAGTCCATCTGTCATCATGTCTTTGAGCTATGTGTCCTGGCCAATTCCATGTCGGTTCTTTAATTTTGATAAGAACATCCTTTACTTGAGTTTGTTGCCAAATCTATGCATTTCTCTTCTTATCCAACAGTCTGATTCCTAATATAGTTCATTCCATTCTTTGCTGTGTAGTTTTCAGCTTCTCTTCCATTCTTTTGGTGAGTGCCTAAATTTCACTTCCATAAGTCATGGTGGGGAGTATACACTGGTTCATTATTTTACATTTCAGACAAATTGAGATATTGCTCTTCAGTATGTGACTATATTTCCTGAATGCTATCCATCCAAAATTTCTTCTTCTCTTGACTTCCAGCCATTTACTATTACTACAGTTAATAACTTGTCCCAGATAAGTATATGAATACACCTTTTCAATTTCTGTTCCTTCAATGATTATATCCCTTCCTATAGCATTCATATTCATCACTACTTTTGTTTTAACCATATTCATCTTTAGTCCAAAATCCTTACCAACGCTGCACAACTGATTAAGATTTTCCTCCAATCTTCGGGATTATGGCTTATGATCACAATGAAAACGGCAAGTCATAAATGGTTTAGGTGCTCTCCATTTACATTGATTACTTTCTGCGACCAGTCCAATCTTCTGAAAGCTTCTTCAAGAGCAGCAGTGAACAACTTCAGAGATATTGTGTCTCCTTGTCGAACTCAATTTTAAATTTGCTAGTCTGTCTAGTCGTAGCCTAGTGGTCAGGCACGTGGGTGCATAAGTACATGTGCCTTGAGTGACCGGGATTCAAGCCCGTAACTGCTGAATATGGTGCTGTTTCTTGTATTCTGTTTATCTTGTGAACTCCTCTGACCGTTTGGTCGTCTCGGAGTATAAACAGAAAAATTTATTTATTTAATAAAGAAGGTAACATTCTCATATTTTCTGCAAAAAGGGTACAAAAGGTGGTATTATTCTACATGTTGGCACTAACGACATTAAGAGTAGGAGTTCTGCAGAATTACTTAATAACTACATGGCAAAGTTGAAAAATGTTGCGAGTTACAGTTAAATTTGAAAATATCTGCAATTCTGCCCAGACATGACAGGAGAGAGAGTATATGATGAGAGCCTTGTCAATCAATGTCAAGCAATACAGATCTGGAGAGATTGTGCAAGGTTCATGGGGTACAATTTTTCTCAGTGTGTTCTGTGCTTTTTAACAGGAGAGACTGCTTCTACTGGGAGGATACACTTAAATAGAAAGGGTGCAAGAATATTTGCTGATCAGAAAACTCATAGCTTGGGGGAATACACAGATTACTATATTATCAATAGCTGCAGACAGAGGTTAGAGTGATTCTTTTGCTGGTTCTATTGGAATGAGCAGCAGATGCCTTAAAAGCAAGACTGCTGGGAGTCATTATAAAACAAGTATACACATAGGCTGCATTAGGGTAACTATGATTAAGAACAAGTGCATACATACTTGCATATACACCAATGCTAGGAGTATAATAAATAAATATGATGAATTGGAAGTGCTAGTCAAGGCATCAAAAATGCAGGGTGACCAGATAAATGCACACATGAAAAAAGCCAACACAAAAATTCCTCACTTTCATAAATGCTCACATGAAAAATATCCACACGGAAAATTGCTCACACAGAAGGATGCTCACATTATTTTTATAGTTTACAAAAAACAAATTTCATATTTCAAAATGCAATAAAATGTTAAATTTATATATTTTATTTTTACTTATATACGATATATTTTAATATAATGTTTGATATAACACTTTGATTTTAATATAAAATAGAATATTTGGATGCAAACCTTTGTAAGGCAAATTAAAGGAAATAAAAGGCTCTGGTTTTATTGCAACTAAAGCTTTTTATTTTATTTATAAAAATAACTTATTTTTTCTTTGTCTTACAAAGTGAACAGTCAACACTTTTTGGTTTTTTATCAACAAACAACTAATTCAGACATATTTCAGTGTTTTATCTATTGTCAAGGATTTGAATTGAATTTTCATTACTGTAAGTTAGCCAATCTCTGCAAGTATTTCAGTTTGTCTTCTACCTGCTCATATTCCTGCACAAAAGTGGCAACCAATCATGCAGTGCATCATATCTTCTCTTTTTCACCTCTAGATGACCTGACTATGCATTAGCCAGTGTCAATCTGTGGCAAGCCAGGTCCCTCTTCAGTCCATCAAACAAAAACCACATGCTGGGATGACTGCAGTGGAATAGGGAATTAAGTGCATCGTGAAATTCCTCATAGCAGTTTGTAGTTTTAGGCGACAGTTCAAGAGCTGCACATGATGATTCTATATTCTTATTGGAAACTGGGGATCTCTACTTCCTGCACCCTCAATGCATGAGGTGCTCACAAAGTATGTGAGCACCTCATCATAGCTATCTTCGTCTGGAAATGTGGCAGTAAGCTCATGGTTAATGCAGAAAGAGACTTCAGCTTGAGTTTCATGTTTATATCAGTTTCTAATTCAGTCTTCTTCAAGCCAACATTACTGAGTTACCTGATGAGACTCTGACACAGATGAAAATAGCACCCTTTGACCTCAGCGTGTGGAAAGGCAGTCCTCACTGCATTCATGTAACCATTCTCAAAATCCACTAAAACCTTTTGAGGCACCAGATTTGGAACCAACAGCTTCATGATTTCAAACATTCTGCTATAAGTATCCAAGTTCTTTTTCTGTAACAAAATGTAAATATATGGCGGATATGAGTTACCCACCTTGGAATGTCATGTATACAGTTGGTAAAAAATGTTTGGAACTTTATCAAAGGTGCCATCTCCATAAACTGTATCTTTATTCAATTCAACCAAGGATTCTTTAACCCCTAAAACCAGAATTCTGTCTAGATCATCCACACCAGAATCATGAAGTATCAGTTGACAGTACTTCTCAGGAATGTCAAAATTTATTGTTGTAGAATTAGGATTTTTGCAAGGGATGATTGTTTGGGCATATGGGCCAGTACATTGTTACTCAACTCTGACAATACATTCCCCATCACATTGCGAGGAGTAGAAATAACTACAGTACTCTCATGTATTGCCTCATTTGGCTTCTGGCAACATCAGCTTCTGCTTTTGAGGACAGCAATCATGACAATGCTCGGTTGGTTGTTGTTCTATGTTCCCATCTTTTGTCTTCATAACACAATGATAATTGAGGGTGCAGCAGGTAAAGATCCCCAGTTTCCAATAAGAATATGGAATCATCATGATGCAGCTCTTGAACAGTTGCCTAAAACTACAAACTGCTGTGAGGGATTTCACAATGCACTTAATTCCCTATGATTCTTGCACTGCTTCTACTGGAATGGGCAGCAGCCTGGAAAACAAGATGCAGGATACTTCAGAGACTGCTGGGAGTCATTGCAGTACAAGTAAACACATGGATTGTGTTAGGGTAGCTAAGAATATGAACAGGTGTATGTATACTTGTGTGTACACCAATGCTAGGAGTTTGGTAAATAAATTTGATGAATTTGAGGTATTGCTCAAAACATCAAAGGCAGATATTGTTGGGATATCAGAGATGTGGTGTCACATAGATATAAGGAATGCAGAACTAGAATTCGGGGAGTACAATGTGTATAGAAAGGTCAGGAAGGGAGGAGGGGTTATGCTATTAGTTAAGAAACAAATAAAATCCAAGGAAGAGAAGCCAGTCGACATCGCTGGACAGTGCAGTGTTGAGTCAGTTTGGTGTGACATATGCATTGGAAGATCAAAATTGAGAGTAGGAGTGTGCTTTAGGCCTAATGACTCTGATGAGTATAATAAGAAACTGTACAGGGTAAATAGAGTGGGCCAGTAAATCAGAGAGTCTTATAATGGGGGATTTTAATTTCCAAGATAATGACTGGAATTTGTGGTTGGTCACTCACACACTAGCAAGGCTTTTGTGGATTTATTGGATGATTGTTTTCTACATCAGCATGTTCGGGAGGCAACTAGAGGGAGTAATACACTTGACCTGATTATCAGTAGTGATTCTTCATGCATTAAGAATCTGCAGATAAAGGAACCACTAGGTGGCAGTGATCACAGTATGCTGAAGTGGGATTTACTCAAAGAGGTAACTACCATCAGGGGTAAAGGGAAGGGTTTTTGCTTTCGTAAAGGCAACTACGATGGTTTGACAGTATTTAAATTCTATACAGTGGGTCCAACTGATGATTTTACCAACAACAAATTCAAAATGGGAAGCATTCAAAGAACTTATCTTGGAAGCTACTAGGCTTTACATACCAACTAAGAAATATTCTTCAAGGATTAAGCCTAAATAGATGTCAGATGAACTAATGAGACATGTGGCAGAGAAGAAAAATGCATGGGATACATATAAATTATGATACATATAGAAGCCTATGATAGATAAAAGCTGGTCTGTAACCAAGTTACAAAGGAGGTTAGGCAGGCAAAGGCAGATTACGAGAAATGTTGGGCAAAGGATGCAAAGAAAAACACCAAAGAGTTCTTTAGGTGTTTCTTCAGATTGGAGAACTTAAGAGTTCTCCAATCTGATTCATTGCCTTCTAGAGGAAGGCGATGAATCAGATTGGTCCACTTGATATCGATGGTTCAACTGTTGATGATCCTGCTCAGGTAGCTAACAAACTAAATGAATATTCTGCATCGACATTCACACATGAGGAGTTATTCAGCGAGGGGAATGCCAGAGATGTATTCAACTTTGGCAGTAAGCTAGATAATCTTGTAATAACTAAGAGTAAAGAGGAGAAGAAATTGTTGAAGATAAACACAATAAAGGCACCTGGGGTGGAATGGATCTATCCAGTTATATTAAAGGAGGCAGCAAAGGAGGTAAGTAAACCCTTAGCCATAATTACGAGTCAGGAGAGGTACCCAAAGACTGGAGATGTGCAAATGTGACCCCAACTCACAAAGGAGGATTAAAGGCTGACACAAGTAATTATAGACCTGTGAGTTTAACTTCTGTTGCTGGAAAATTAATGGAGGCACTGATTAAAGAAGCACTGCAGGATCATCTAGACAAGACTTCTGTTATAGCTCAAACAGAGAATGGGTTTGTTAAGGGAAAGTCTTGCCTGACCAATTTGATTGGATACTACGATGCAGTCACAAAAGAACTGGATGCAGGGAATAACTTTGATATTATATATTTGGATCTTAGAAAGGCTTTTCATACTGTTGCACATGGAAGACTGCTGCACAAATTGGAGCAGTGTGGCACTGGAGGCAAATTGCTGCTATGGATAAAGGGATGGTTGAGGGGGAGAAGACAGAGTGGCAATCAATGGACACTGCTCATCATGGACTAATGTTATTAATGTAGTCCCTCAGGGTTCAGTGTTGGGTCCATTATTGTTTGCTGTATTTATAAATGATATTGATGATATATCAAGCTTAATGTCCAAGTTTCCAGATGGTACAAAGGTTGGCAGGGTTGTTAGGGACACTACTGACGCTATGCTGCTGCAACAGGATCTGGAAAGGTTGAGCAGATGGGCTGGGAGGTGGCAAATAAAGTTCAACATTGACAAATGTAAAGTTCTACATATGGGAAGCAGCAACCCCACAGCAACGTATCAATTCTATGGTACTACACTGACACCAGTAGAGAATGAATAGGACTTGGGATGTAATTGTGCAGGCAGATATGAAATTTCTCTGAGCAGTGCAGACGGGCTGCAAGAGTAGCTCATGGTGTCTTGTCAATGATATACAGGAATTTTTCCAGCAGGGATAAGAAGGTGATTATTCCCTTGTATAAGGCAATGGTCAGGCCACACCTTGAGTACTGTATCTGGAGGCCTCATTTCAAGAAGGATATAGAGCTGCTGGAACGAGTGCAGAGAAGGGCAACAACATTGGTGAATGGAACAAGGGGCTGTGCTTACAAAGAAAGGCTTAAGTTTTGCAAATTACAGTGTCTGGAGACTAGGCACCAGCGAGGTGATCTGATAGAGGTGTATAAAGCCTTGAATGGTTTGAGCATGCTCAATGCCGATGGGATTCTTCCTCCTGCTCTGAATAATCACCTGAGAGGGCATAAATTCAGATTGAGGATAGATAGATGTAGGATAGATGTGCAGAAATTTGCCTTTAGCCAGCGGGTAGTTGGTTGGTGGAACAGACTTCCATCCCTTGTTGTGGAAGTTGATAGCCTAAATAAATTTAAGGTTCAGCTGGACAGGTATTTCGAATGAACGTGGGGCTAAATGGAAGTTTTTTTTTTTTTTTTTGGCTGATGCTGCATAAGCTTGCTTTCTTGCATCATATGTCTCTACTATTGCTAATGCTATTCCACTGCAGTCACACCCAGCATGTGGCTTTTGTTTGATGGACTGAAGAGGGACCTGGCTTGCCACAGATTGACACTAGCTAATGCACAGGCAGGTCGTCTAGAGGTGAAAAAGAGAAATATGATGCACTGCATGACTTGATTGCCAATTTTGTGCAGGAATATGAGCAAGTAGAAAACAAACTGAAATACTTGCAGAGATTGGCTAGCTTACAGTAATGAAAATTGTATTCAAATCCTTGACAAATATATAAAACACTGATATATATCTGAATTAGTTGTTTGTTGATAAAAACCAAAAAGTATTGACTGTTCACTTTGTAAGACAGAGAAAAAAAAAATTATTTTTAAAAATAAAATAAAAGGCTTTAGTTGCTATAAAACCAGAGCATTTTATTTCCTGTCATTTCCGTTACTAACATTTACATCTAAATATTCTATTTTATATTAAAATCAAAAGTTTGGTATCAAAAATTATATTGAAATACATCGTATAGAAGTAAAATTAAAATATATGAATTCAACATTTTGTTGCATTTTGAAATATGAAATAATCTGTTTTTTGCAAACTAAAAATAATGTGAGCATTTATCCATGTGAGCAATTTTCCGTGTGGGTATTTTTCATGTCACCATTTATGACAGTGGGGTTTTTCTGTGTGGAATTTCCATGTGTGGGCTTTTGTCAGGGAACCCAAATGTAGACATTGTTGGGATTTCTGAGACGTGGTGTCACTAAGATATAATGGATGCAGAATTTGAATATAGGGAGTACAATGTATACAAAAAGGACATAGAGTATAGTGTATTTTGACAAGTGGCACCAGGGGTTTCCCCCACTCCGCATTTATAAAAAGCACATAAAATCAAAGACAATACATCCAGTTGACATGGGTGACCAGTGCAACGATGAGTCAGTTTTATGTGACATAAGCACTGGGAAAGCAAAAACGAGAGTAGGAGTGTGTTGTAGGCCTAATGACTCTGATGAGTACAATGAACAACTGTACAGAGAAATAATGTAGGCCATTAAATCAAAATATCTTCTAATGGGAGATTTTAACATTTTCAGATACTGACTGGAACTTATGAGTTCGTCACTCAAAATAGCAAGACTTTTTTCTGTTTTGTTGATTTCTGTTTTCTACAGCTGCATCATAGAGAGACAACAAGAGGGAGTAATACTCTTGATTTGATTATCAGCAGTGATTATTCATGCATTTGGAATCTGCAGATAAAAGAACCACTAGGTGGCAGTGATCACAGTTGTATTGATTTGGGATTTAGAGAAAGGGAGCGAATACAATGTAGATAAATGTAAGTAAAGTTGCAATTATCCCATCACAGCCAGGGGCTTGCATCAGAATTAAATAATGTTATTAGGGGAGTCTGCCACGGTTTGCTGTTGAACCTATTATTATTTTGCTTATTTATGAATGAATACTGATGAAGGCATGTCAGGATTAACGAAGTTAATTTTGCAGATGATACAAGTTTGCATGTTCAAGTTTGCAGATGATACAAAGGTTGGCAGGAGGGTTAATTACAGTAACAACAGTATGCTTCTGCAACTGTAATTTCTGTCAGGATCTATAAAAGTTAGGCAGATGGGCTGAGAAAGGGCAAATGAAGTTTAACATTGATAAATGCAAAGTACTCCACAGTTGTACATTACTGTGGGGTACTTTAATCCCACAGTAATCTAGAATCGTGTGGTACTACACTGATTGAAGTGGAAAGTGAAAAAGACGTGAGGATAATTGTGCAGTCAAATATGAAGTCTTCTGAGCAATGCAGGCAGGCCACCAGGACAGCTCATGGGGTTTTGTCAATGACATACAGCAGAGGTTCCCAAACTTTCTCAGTTCACGGTGCTCTTAGTGTCTCAGTAATTTTTTTATGGTGCCCCTAGTGTCTCAGTAACTGATAATGTTGAAACTGTGAACTACCTAGAGCTATCAGTTCACGCGGTGTTCGACAGATGTCGAGTATCCAGGTGTGGCTGTTTTGGTCACACCACTCACCTGGGCCCAAACCCAGCCAATATGTGGTCACTGCGCTGAGATAGGCCATGAATTCAAGACCTGCTCCAAGAAAGAAGATCCACCAACATGCACAAATTATAAAGCATAAAAACTGCAGGTGGACCACTCAATCAGGGACAACAAGTGTCCTGTATACATCAAAGCTAAGGGTGTATACCAACTATGGCTTAATTATGGAAGTACACCCTAAACAGTACAATTCGCCCAACCAAACGGACAAAGATCTAAGGCAGCTGCTGCTCCTTCCCACCTCCGTAGCCAGGTGGGAAGGGGCAGCAGTGCATAGCACACGCTTCTTGATTAGACCGGGGTTCAAGTCCGTCACCACCAAATACGGAGGATGCGGAAAGGTCAGGAAATGACCACCGCATATCCCCGGAGCAATATGGCCTTAATTGCTAATGCTCCTAAAAACCAAATAACAACAACAACAGCTGTGCAGCAGCTGCCTTAGATCTTTGTGAAAAAGAGCCGACTATGAGAACTATTAGATCTTTGTGAAAAAAAGCTGACTACGAGAACACAGACGTCATTGCTTATACAGGAGCCATTTACTCACTGCAAAGAAGTCAGGAAATATCCCCTGAAGTACAAAATAATCCAGACTGATGGCAAACCGCATGGGCAGCCATCCTGATAAGAAACCCTGATTACATGGTAACTGTGCTTTCAAATTACTGTAACTATGTGGGCATATGCAGCCCCTGGGCTGCATATGCCCACATAGTTACAGCATTGGGAGACTAAGACAATAACAGAATGGTACCCAAGAGGAGCTAGAAGAAAACCTGGAAGACAACGATGGAGATGGACAGATGAAATTCATGAGTTGGTGGGTAGTAAATGGATGGCATTGCAGAAAACACAAGGAACTGGAAAGTTGCTGGAGAGGCCTTCATCCAGCAGTGAATTAAAAATGGCTGATGATGATGTTGTGACGCCCACTGGTGGCCAAGCATCCTCGGCAGGCCAACCTTCCAAGAAATCTATATAAGTGTATCAGCACGTACTTTTCCCAGAGATCCGTCAAAGTTACCACTCCCAGTAACAAAACCCATCTACAGAGAATGCCCACAGGGCTCCATTCTGGGCCTGCTTCTGTGGAACGTGGTCCTGGACAGATTCTTAAACCTTAATCTTGGAAATGCAACGTCTCAAGCCAACGCAGATGATCTCATTCTGATGCTGGCTGGGGACTCCCGAGGACAACTGGAAAACACAGCAAACCAGGTGCTTGTCACCCTACAACAATGGGCAAATAGAAACAACCTGACAATATCTTCAACGAAAACAAGCTCGATTCCACTCCGGGGAGACCCTGTACATCAGGAGACTTCCCCAAATCAAAGTACAGGGAACCATTATCAACCTCACAACTCAATTAAAGCATCTTGGTGTCATATTAGACAGGAATCTATACTTCCCCCCCCATAAAAACTGCTTCTGGAACAAAAATTAGAAATTACAGCTCCCTCTTCACAAATGTCACCAGCAAGGATCGGGGTCTGAGAAAAAACACCCTCTCTCTCTCTCTCTCTTCCACAAGACTGTCTTCTTGCCAGTCATCCTGTATGCATCAAGAGTCTGGTATAAAAAAGCGACCACTGCAACAAATAGAAGAAAGCCTACAACCCAACTTACATCTGGTGAGTACGGGCTTGGCACACCCAGGGTCCTGAGCTGGATATCATCATTCTTCTCTTTCTTAGTGATTCCCTTCAACTTCTGGCTCTTGTTCTCTCTCTCTCAGGGTAACTCAGAAATTGTTTTTGGCTGGTGTAGCATAAGCCTCAGGCTTCCTTGCACCATATGGCTAATAATAATAATAACAACAATATAATAATGAATAAGACCATCCCGCACAACAGATTGGACATAACCGTTGTGGACAAGATGGAAAAGGCTACCTACCTGATTGACATAGCAGTGCCCAACTAGCAATGTCCAGAAAACCCATAAGGAAAAAATTAGGAAGTACATGAACCTGAGACATGAGGTCAAGAAGATGTGGCATAGGCAAGAAGTAACGACGATTAGTATCGTGCATATTTGTTGACATTACATTTGAACTTCTGTAGATTGTATTTTATCAGGAAATTAACCTAACTGCCCTCGTTTGAACAGAATCTAGAAGCCTGAGAGAGGTTTTGGGAGCATGCAATTTAGAGACACAGTACACACGAGTAGTGTGTTCGTTAGTTGTCCGACAACAGCAGGAGTTCCCCTCCCCATCCAGATATGGGAACAATATTCCATTGTAAGGCAGATTTATGACTTGTAGGAAGTGAACAGCTGCTTGGAAGAAAAGTAATGACAAAACCAACCCAGTTTTTTAGATGCAGAGGAAGCAATATTTGTAATGTGCTTATACCAAGAGAGATTAGAAGCCAGGGTAATCCCCAACAGAGATATATCATCTTGCCTAGAAATCAGTGTGTCATCGAAGATAAGCATAGGAGCAGAAGAATCCTTTTTGCAAGGTATGAAAGGACTGAGTTTTAGATGGATTGGAATTTGTCCCACTGGAGAATTACCTGGAGATCAGCATTTAAAGAATTGGTGGTAGCTATTCAAGAAGTTGCAGCTGTTTGAGCAGAGCAAGGTTTCTCAAACTGGAAGGTGAAATGCAATGTTTTATCATCAGTAAAACTATGAATAGGATTTCCAATCAGTGGAAGAAGGTCATTCATTAATGTACAAGAGGAAAATTGCGGGAAAAAGAACTGAACCTTGGGGAACACCAGCATTAGTGGAGAAGTTAGAAGACGTGAGTCATCTACCATCATCACTATCTGGTAGAGTAGAGGCAGCAAGATTATACACTAGCGATCCGGAAGCCTCGTAAAGAGTTACCAATAGGTTCAGTCTGGTGTACTAACTGGGGGCCAGCTTGCAAACACTGTTTTAGAGCAGTATCCTAGAAATGTAAGGAAGATTGGATCTTGCCATGATGTCCATCATAACCTCAAGAGACATCACTCATACTGCATGATGGAAGAGATGGGGAGGATTTATCGGAGCTTTGCTCTGGAGACTAAACATGGGTTCCACCAATTCAAGCCTCCAATAAGCAAAGTGGTCGTATTGCACCTGTTGATGAGAGTCATCTACCACCTAGTATTGTTTGGTAACACAGAGAGCCAGCTTTCCTCCATAAGGTGTGGGTACCACACCTCGACCCCTGATTACGTTGGTTTGCACCTGGGTGGTCAAGCACAGTGTGCTAGGCTGCCATATTTCAGGACTTGCACATGGGGTTATACCCAGGGTTACTAACAGTCCCATCATCATGAAGGTGTAAGCAGAGGATTTGGCTGTCACAGACCAACTGGACTTCACCAAAATTAGGCCCACTTACTTGAGTATCATCCAAATATCAGTTTCATCAGCGTTTTAGACTCCCAGGTAGCAAGCACAGCTTGGCATATCTGAGATGTATGGGGCCTTCAAGGATCAATTGCAGTATTTATCTAATCTTGCAGTATTTATCTAATTTATTATGTAACAAGGTTTTTTTTTTGTTTTTTTTTTGCTAATCTTCAAAATGTGTATTTAACATGAAAAAAAAAATTTCAGGATTGCATTTGCTACCCCTCACCCACAAAAAAAAAATCATTTTCCAATCAGAAATTTTGAATTAGTGGCAACTATTTCTGCATCACATTTCTGTATGTTTATTAAAAATAATAATGGTGGAAGGGTGTAAGTGGAAAAAAAACACTTTTTACTTCAACTATTTATGTTAACCACTACCCATCTACTTTAATACTTTAAAGAGCGTCATCTGCTGTTCGATAAACACTTTTCACACGGGTCGAAATGGAAAAGTTTTTGCAAGAATGCTCATTTAAGGAAATATATTTTTAATAATCATTTAAATTAATAATCACATTATCTTACATGACATTACTGATGCACATGACGAAATGGATTGGCACCAGTGTTGAATCCCGTGGGGTGATCAGGGAGCGAGTCCCCCCAGAATAAAATTCCCCCAGGCAAAAAATAGTAATTTTTATTTTAGTATTCATTCCAAAGCCACAGAAGTTGAAATTTGCCACATTTTTTTGTTTAATTTTAATCGAAATTTTCTTCTTACTGCACTCTTTAGGGGCCATATTATCGGTTTACACAATGTTGTAATTATAAAACACAAATTCAATAAATTTATGTCAAATAAACACAACACAAAAAAAAGCACATCAACTAAAGCAGTGTTTCCCAATGTGTGGTAAACTACCACAGTAGTATGTGGATGGTTTTAAAATAATTAAATTGCCAATATTTCTAGCTGCAGAAATTGTAACTAAAAGCCACTATTTCAAGAGCCGGCATTTTCGTTTTATGGTTTTCAGGTTCCCTTTATTTTTCACACAAACAATCTCTTGATAGTGTTTTACACAAACGGTCTACTTGCAACTAATTCTTTGTTTGTATATTGCAAACAAGACAACGACTGGATCGCAGGCTGTGAATAGATTCGCCTGAATTAGTTCCTCAGTGTCGGATGCTACTTGTAATTAGTGTCCCGCAGCTTTCAGGGGAAAGGCTAAACAATATCTAGGCAGAGAGAGAGAGAGAGAGAGAGAGAGAGAGAGAGAGGAGTCTATCGTCGGCAGTTTCGCTTTATGGTTTTCAGATTCCTTTTATTTGTTTTTTCACAGCAAGAGTCTACTTGTGGGTAATTCTACCTTTGTATACCACAAACAAGACTGTTTGGTCGCAGACTATAAACAATACATTTTATAATCTTTTAATTATATATCTGTACTGTAATACTGCAAGAAGATAAGTTTAGAAGGAAGGCCCGAATGAGTTATCGGAAAAATGAATAAATCAAGTGATTCATACATATGCAAAGAATAAGATTATTATAATACTTGCGGTTGTTGGTTATTTGGTTTTTAGGAGCATTAGCAACTAAGGCCATATTACTCCGGGAATATGTGGTGGTCATTCCCTGACCTTTCCGCACCCTCCATATTTGGTGGTGACAGGCTCGAACCCCGGTCTAATCAAGAAGTGTGTGTTACGCACTGCTGCTCCTTTTCACATGGCTACGGAGGTGCCCCCTATAATACTTGCATGTGTGATTAAAATTTGTATGACTTTTTGCAAATTTTAATTAATTGGTGATTTTTATGTTAATAAACTGATTATTGTCAGTAATGTAGTTTTTGTGAACTGACTATTAGTATTTAGTTGTTAATAAATACTAAATTAGTGTTTATTTAGTTATAACATTCATAAATATACAGATTTGTTTGTAACATATACATATGTTGTAAATATTAAATAATAATAAAACAATGTACCATCGAAATTTATATTCCCCTCGGTGATGTACCCTCAAAGTTTACATTCATACCCCCCCCACCCAGTGGAAACACACTGGATTCAACATTGATAAGCCTAGTATTTATTATACTCAGAACATTCTTGGACGACTGTCGGGATCTCTGACTCCTTGGGTTGGACCTGGTTTGATAGTTTTGCCACTTTATCACATCCACTTTAAACGTAATCGAATTTACTTTTAGGCAAATACTCTTACAACTTATTGAAATAAAGACAAACTGCGGAACCCGAATATAATATGATTAAAACAAAAATGGGCTAAATTGCATATGGAAATTGATGGGGGGTGAGGATTTAGAAGAAAAGTCCCAGTCTTTAAGAAACGGATGAAATTAGATTTTAGACTTCGTTTAGATGGCTTTTCCCTGGGCAATTAACCATAACACTGTGTTGCACTAAATTTGACTACACAACACTATGGCATTACAAGGAGAGAAATGTGTATTATTTAGCAAATACAGGAATTCCTCAATTAGCGCGATGAATTGGTTCCACGAAAACGGCGCACTATGCGAAATCGCACTAAAAGTTAATAATCAATAAAATAGCCTAATTCATTCCAAGACGCACAATATACCAATCAGTATTTTTTGAAAATACGTTTTTTTATGGCAATTTAATGTACAGCAGCATAAAAGCAAAGGATAATTATAAATATTTCCAGTACAGTAATCAAAAGTTTACTGAATTTAAAAAAATTACAATATACTGGGTGTCTCAAAAATATTGGTACCAACGTTTAGGGGAGGTAGGTAACATCTAAAGAGAAATGTGTACTATTAGCTAATACAGGAATTCCTCAATTAGCGCGATGAATTGGTTCCACGAAAATGGCGCACTATGCGAAATCACACTAGTCAAAGTTAATAATCAATACAAAATAGCCTAATTCATTCCAAGACTCATAATATACCAATCAGTATTTTTTGAAAATACGTTTCTTTATGGCAATTTAATGTACAGCATCATAAAAGCAAAGGATAATTATAAATATTTCCAGTACAGTAATCAAAAGTTTATTGAATTTAAAAAAATTACAATATACAGGGTGTCTCAAAAATATTGGTACCAACGTTTAGGGGAGGTAGGTAACATCTAAAGGAATGTGAATCACATAGGAACCCATAACTGGAAATGTCACAGGAAAGTAGTAGCAGAGGCACAAGAAGCAGAAATGACACAAGACAGTAATTAGTGGCAAACATTTATTTGACATAATATTAAGAATGGAATACGAGATGGATGCATTTCATAATGTTACAACAGATGTTTGTTATTTGGAGCATTAGCAACTAATCCCATATTGCTCGGCGATATGCGGTGGTCATTCCCTCGCCTTTCCACAACCTCTGTATTTGGTGGTGACGGACTTGAACCCCCATCTAATCAAGAAGCATGTGCTACGCACTGCTGCTCCTTCCCACCTGGCTACGGAGGCGCCATGTTACAACAGATACTCGAAGGTTCCACCATGAGACGCGATGCATGCATGACACTGACGCAGCATGGATTGGCGGACAAGGTCGAACACACCTGGAGTTTCTTTGACAATAGCAGCAGTGCAGATGAGTCTCGCCACAAGATCCATTTCCGTCTCCACAGGCGATTCATACACGATAGAGTTGATGGCCCCACAGAAAGAAATCAAGGCTTGATAAATCAGGTGAGCGTGGGGGACCAGGCAACGGGTCCACCACAGCCAATCCATCGATGCCCAAAATGCCTGTTCAAATGGTCACGAACTCACCTTCCATAATGGACAGGTGCCCCATCATGTTGAAACCAATGTTGCGTCTCACATTTGCTGGAACATCGTCAAGTAACCCTGGTAGAACTTGTTCAAGAAAGATCCGATATTTAGCAGAGTTAATGCGAGATGGTAACAGGTATGGGCCGACTAAGCAGTCACCGACCATACCTGCCCACACATTTATTGCGAAGCGATGTTGTGCCGCATGGGGGGTGCACACCGTGTAGGTTGTCGTGAGCCCACACATGAGCATTGTGCTGATTCAATAAGTCTTCCCAAGTGAAATAAGCCTCATCCGTGAACAAAACATAGGCTGGAAAATTCAAGTCTAGAACACTTTCTTGGAGAAACCAAAAGCTACAATAGCCACATGTGCCAGGATGATCTTGGGGGAGCAGTAACTGAACCCTTTGAAGATGAAAGGAGTGTAAGGAATCGTCGTGCCCGACACGCTGTAAACTGCAACGAGACACTCCTAAGGCAGAGGCAATGGCACGTGAGCTGGTAGTAGGATTATTCTGGACGGCATTCAATACACTTTCTTCCATGGCGGGAGTTCGCGTCGAACGTGATCTGCTCGCACTACTCCTGTTACCTCTAAATGACCCTTAATCGCACAAATTTTGATGCACAACAAACGGTTGTCCGGTAGATGTCTGTCTGGGAAGCATTCGCCATAAATTCGTTGAGTGGCTCGTCCATTGCCCTCTGCTAATCCATACACTAGGTGAATGTCTGCCAGCTCGCAGTTCGTATATCGATGCATGCTCTGTGTGTGGCGACTACCGCGCCGATTATGGGTTCCTATGCGATTCACATTCCTTTAGATGTTACCTACCTCCCCTAAACGTTTGTACCAATATTTTTGAGACACCCTGTATAACTCACTTTTATTTCTTTGTAAAATATTTCAAAAGGCTGGTTTGCGCAGACTTTTCTTTCTTCTTTTCATCATAAATTCGCTTGTATGGATACACATCTTTTTCAATGTCCCTGCGAATTTGCATACCGTGCTCGATATCTGGGTCTACATCCATGATTAGTTGTTTCAAATTTTCAGCTGCACGAAATATTCATTCAAGTTCTTTTCTTGAACATTTTCTTCCTCGCAAATTTCCACCTCGTCATATGCTCGTTGTTCATCAATATTAAGGAGGTCAGAATCACTTAATTGTTCTGAATGCGATTCCAGCAATTCGTGAACATCACTGTTGTCGATTTCATCAAAGCCTAGATCTCTTCCAATATTTTCTATTTCATCAATAACAGTGTTGACATGAGTGAAATTACAAAAATCATTTGCCCAATGTGCCAAAATATGCTTCTAAACTGCTCTCATATTGCTGGATGTTACTTCAGACCATTACTCATGAATATCGTCTATTGCTTTCCTGATGTTGTAATTTCTCCAAAATTCAAATAAGCATTTTGGAGAAAGTTGTTGTTGTTGCTTCAATTGCTTGCGTGGCTAAGGTAAAGAAAGCCTACATGAGAAGCATGCAAAAGTTCGATGAAATTTACCGGTAAAAGTACGTTGCCGTAATGGCATTTGTATTGTTGCTCGCTCGGTAAACAGACAGTGGGTGTTATCGGTCTGGAGTAGAAGTTGAATCCCACGGGAGCTTGAAACCCTCCTGTGGGGGGGGGACCTTTTTTCTTTAGAATCACTAATTGAATCACAAACAGTCATATTGGAAGTTCTAACGTTGTAAAAAATGTTCGTAACGTAGTTTCACCGTAAACCTTTTTCGAACTTTGCCGTGCTTCTCGTGTGGGCTTCCTTTGCCTTTTTTTTTTTTTTCTTTAGAATAGTGATTATAAAGAAAAAAGGTCAGCTTACCCCTCCACTTCGGGAGGGTTTCAATTTATACTCCTGACCGATAACATCCACTGTATGTTTACTGAGCGAGCAATAATACAAATTCCGTTACGACAAAGTACTTTTACAGGTAAATTTCATCGAACTTTTGCGTGCTTTTCGTGCAGGGTTTCTTTACTTTTGCCGCTTGCGCAAATGTTCTGTGTAAATAAGTAGCGATTATGCCTTGATCCATAGGCTGTAAAAGACTTGTCGTATTTGGTGGTAAAAAAAATAACTTTCACGTTTTCACACAAATCAGAAAGTGCTGGTGGGTAGTCCAGGGCATTGTCTAAAATGAATAAAATTTTGAATGAGATTATTTTCTTCACAGTAGGCCTTAACTTTCGGACAAAAATAGCTAGTGAATCACTCTTCAAATAAAGCTTTCGTGACTCAAGCTTTTCTATTAAAGTGCCAAACAATGAGTAGGCTTGCTTTAACCTTTACCGAAAGATCTAGGAGTTTCATTTCTATAGATAACCATGGGCTTTAATTTCAAATTGCCTTCTGCATTAACTCCCAATAAAAGTGTTATTCTATCTTTGAAAACTTTATAGCCTGGTTGAGCCTTTTCTTTTTTTTTGCTAGAAAGGTTTTTTTTTTTGGCATTCGTTTCCAAAAAAGGTCTGCTTCATCAACATTAAATATTTGTTTATCTGCATAGCCGCCGTCATCAACAGATTTCGGGATATTTCATGGCTGCATCTTTATCTGCACTTGCCGCTTCTCCAGTCAATGCAACGTTATGCAATCCTATTCTTTTCTTAAAATGTTCAAACCAGTCTTTACTGGCAGTGAAAATTTCTTCTGTTTCAATCACTTTTTATTTTGAAGAACTTGCTTGAACATTTTCTTCATGTTACTACTCTGCCCAAGTTTTCTTTTGTTGACTTTTCTTTGCAAAAATACTCAAGGCTTTTGTTTTTATGGTCATTGTGCAGATTGGAATTCTTTTTTGATTGCATCCAAATGGCTAAAAGACGTTCCATCTCAATCATCACAACACTTCTATTTCTTGTGGTTTGTGTGCGTGCTGACGAAGCAAAGCTTACCTTTTTCCTTATATGCACTGGTTTTACTTAAAATCGTCCGATTCAGACATTCCAAGATGTCAAGAAATTTGTATTTTACTATCACCATCTTCAAATCTTTTTATGACTTCAATTTTTTCATCTTAAGTTATCACTTTTTTCTTTTTACCAGAGGCACTATCAGATACACTTTTCCTTTTATCCATAGTTAATAATTACGTAATATATAAAAAATTTAATATAAATTAAATTAATTAGTATGCATAGTAATTAATGGCAGGAGGTACACGTGAGTCTGCACGCAACGCAAGAACAACTGATCTGCATGTATGTAATAAATGCCGTGCGGCCGGTGTTGTCCTTTAGAGTGCATAACGTTAGAAAATATTTCAATTGTTGTAATAATACACGCTTGAAATAATCCGTTTATTTTTATTTTCTTATGGTAGAAAAACAAACTAACTTCCCAACGCTGTATCTTGCGTTGGTTTTTGTTTATTTCTCGATGGAGAAGGTATGACGCGACGCGAAATAAACAAGCCATGTGTTTCTATAATGTTCTCTAACGTTATGCATACTTTAGCCGTGTATTTATGTTCGTAACTTAGTACTGACTTTCGTAGCATCAACAGCTTCAGTTTCTTTAGGCCAAGCCAAAATCGATTAGCGGGGTCTATATTTAGCTACCAATTTTAAATTAGTACGAATCAAAATTTCGATTAGCGCGGCGAGGGATTCCCGTAATACACATTTCTGTGACGTGTATTATTTGATTTCGGTAAAAATAAGCGTCAGTGATAACTACAGTTTTTTTTTTAACATTTTGTATTCTTTACTACTAATGCAAATTTAGGTCCTATAATATTTCGGAATGATTATAATGCCAATATAAGCTATTTAAATGTAACTAGAAAAAGCACCAATAGTAAAAATAATACATACTATACTTGACCCATTTGTTGAGTAGAGGAATAAATTGGCAATATGGTAGAAACAGAAAAATCACAAAAAAGTCGTTGTTTTTTTTTTGGGGGGGGGGAGGACAAAGAGCTGGCTGTAGTCTGGAAGTAATGTGCCTGTACGCAAATTCGCACATTTTGAGATCGAGGCCGTACGGAGAAGTAAGATATGTTACTACTCTGTAGCCGTACGCTGCCATAAAATGTGGACTGCCCATTGTAAGCTGCTGCACTGTTAAAAAAAAAAAAATAAAAAACAGTTACAGCGAAGCTGCAAATTTTTATGGCCTCAGACAGTCGTGGCCAGAAAAATTTGCAACTCGGCCTAAGCGTATAAATGGACATTTATTTTAATTTTACATAGAATATACATAAATGTCCAACAACTATCGAAAACAGTGTCTCATATGTTGTTTCTAGAAATTTTAAAATTTGTCTGCTAGAAAATTTCAAGCTGTCTAACCTCAACAACGCAAAATGCACATTATTAACCTAACAAAAGGATTCTCAAACTGTGGGTTGAAATCCCAGGGGAAGAGGGGTTTTTTTTATTATTTCAAGTGCAGTAGTTCTACTTCATAAAGGTGTAAAGTTCTATCATTGTTTTACTTGATATATAGATTAAAATTTAATTATTAAAAGTAAAGTAGTATACAGTACATGCATAATCATTTAGTTCAGCGACGTAAATTCCTAGCACTCCTTTGCATTAGCGTAAGGAAAGCTGTGATCGGTCCGACCGACTCACTGCTACGAGAACTCTACGAATTCGTGTCTCAGGTATTTTCAATAAACCAGAAAACAAAATAGTTTTCAGGCGCTCCTATTGTAACTCGACTCCTAGTGGATGGATTTTTATAAAATGAAGGATTTGTCGATTAAAATCGGACCAATGGAAATACTACTCAATGACATAAGCATGTGAAATAAAGCTTATATTAGAACTGGATATTATGCTTTTTTTTTGTGTTATAAATCTTGAATTATCACTGTTTGCTAATGCGTGAATATAACTGCACACACTAACTTGTTTATACTGTAGTGGGGTTTTGGTTTTTAATTTTCTGCACTTATTGCAGCGATTTTTTCAACACTGCAACAAATTTATTTGATTTGGTGCAGTGGTGAAACAGGAATAAAAATTCAATTATTATTTTAATATGTATAAGGTATCATATCTTGAAACGCACATACACATGTTTGTGTGTGATATTATTTCTGTAAGTGCAGGAATACTAATATGTTCAATGTACTATGTAACGATTAACAAAATAAGTTAGACTAAGATGCAAGAGGGCTTATGCCTCAGGCGTAAGAGAATTAGACTACGTACAAGTTAGTGCAAACACATATTAGCACACAGCTAAACCCTGAATTAGCAATTTTTTTGCAAAGGCGGCATCATTTAAGTTATATCTCATATTGCGAATACCTTCACAACGAGTTGCCATGATATTGCATTACTTCGAATAAGTAACACTTCACCAAAGGAGGATTGGTGTTACTTATTCTCAGCGGATACCACCACCACCCAGACGGCACCGTTTCAGGGCTATTTGGCCCTTCTTCGGTGGGTGGGTGGGTACGTACCCTAGTGATATACCTACACGGTAGTATGTATTTATACGTGGCGATTTTCCACAAAATTATACTTTTGGTAATGACCACTCTAATACCATGTGAATATTACGATTGTTTAATCAGTTAATAACTAATTTCCTATATATTAAGGTGACATTCCGGAAACTTGCTGGTACCTATCATCAGACTATATATTGGCTGTCATCTGCCCCTGCATGCCGAGAGTCTGGAGAATGCAGTGGAGATCGAGCCACTTGGCAAGCAGGGAGCTGCAACAGCCAATGGCCTGATGATGGGTATCGTCAAGGTTCCCGAAATGTATAGGAAATTAGTTATTAACATTGATAAACTATCTTAATATTAAATTAGTATAGGAATGGTCATTACTAAAAGTATAATTCTTTAGTATGTATTTAGTTTTTACGGCATTTCAGTTGCAACATACAGCACGTAATCCAGAAGTAGCAGGGCCATCTTTTTTTTTATTAGAAACTGTGCACAAGGCCTACGCAAAACCAGTGACTCGAAAAAATATAATTCAACGTGGAATTTTATTCTAACAAAATAAAAATCTCCAAAATAATTTTTAATGATAGATTTTTAAGAAAAATTCTTTCTTCAGTGTTTTTCTGCTAGCAAAATCATTAATGTCATCAAACTATTATGAGTAAGTTAGTGCTGGAGTAAGTATAGGTTTTCTTAATTACCGTGCATGGGTTGAAGGCTGAGAAGATGAAAGAAGAAAACTGTTGCTATTAGACTTGAATTTCTGTAGATTGTAGTTTTCCAGAAACACGTATGAAGGGAGGAAGAAGAAAAGTTGGTTCTGTGAGTTCGAAGTTGGACAGAAAAAGGATGCTGACCGGTTGCAGCAAATGTTCGGGGGAGAGAATTGGCTTCTATAATTCTCGCTGTCTCTCAAACTAGTTTGGGAGACATAGTGGGAATTATAGAAGCCAATTCAAAACAGTGCCCATGGAAGCATCTACAGAAAAGGCATCCAGCTGAAACAGACTTCTTTGTTCTCCCTAATGGCCGCGTATCTTAGTCCTTCTACAAACCCTGTATCACAGCCTTACAAGTCTGTTGTTATCCTTCACCCGCATTACTCACGATTCCGATTGTTAGGTAATTACTGGTATCTCTCTAAAAACTTCGAAAAAAAAATTCTGTACATAAGATAGCCATTGTGGATCACAAATTCTAACATGGACATAATTAATTGTGGCGTTCGAATGTCAGCGCCAATTATTTAAGTATAATATTCTCAGGGTATCATGTGCTGCATAAACTTTGGACAAAAAATATTTAACCTTGGTTGTTAATATTTTCCAATTCGAATACAAGCTAAAATGTTGAGCATGAAAATAATTTTGAGAAATTTGTTTATAGAGTAAGGAAAAGAAAGTTATATGAGCATGTACCATGCTTTAAATTTGCGGTATTTTTAAAACTTGGCAGCACCTGTTTCGAGTTACATTTTGTTGCGTATTGGTGTGAGTTTTGGCACTCTGCCAAGTATTAAAACTATCAAGTACAACATCAACGTATTATGATCCTTTTTTTACCCCCTAGGTACCTACCCACGGGGCCATTAATAATTTGATTCTATAACAGAGTATTTAAGAAAAATAATGGTAAAATGCATATTTCTGATGTTCAGCGCCGGCGTGAACAGAACTGAGGCCTTATTTTAGGCGCCTGTGGCAGGTGCCACGGCGTCGCCTAAAATAAGCTCTGCTAGATGGGCTACTGCATATATCTGGGTGTAATTGATATCGTATAAGGTATGATACGAATTAGGCGCCAGTACAAGGTTTTGCCTCAGGCACCACCACTACGCTAGCGTCAGCCCTGCTGATGTTGACGAACTATGGCAGTTATGAGCAAAACGCTGCCCGCGATCTAACTTCAGGAACTAGAAACAAAAATATTAAATCTGACAAATAATTATTATATGTCTTTAAAAATATTATTAAATAATATTACGTTCTATTACTGATAATACAACTAACACTTTTAAGATGAAAATATAAATGAAACAAAATTTTCAAGTCTAAAAAAAAATAAACATGGCGGTATTTGGTTTTGTTGCTTTGTTTTAGGTGCTAGACAACAATAAAAGAGCGACCTAAAATATCAGCACTTTCATCATGTTCATAAATTTTATTACATATAATAATAATCGGCCTACAGGCCTACTTTTACAGCGTTGGTCACTATGAAAAAATAAATAAAAAAATATCACTTATAATGAATCCCTCAAAACATTATTTCCTTCCAGATTTGGTCCTCGTGCCAAAAATGGCATATTTTACATCAACATTACAGTCTAAGGTATCTTAGATCCTCCGTGACAGTACAGTGGTGTCGCCAATTCTCACTCGTATGGTGAGAATTGGTCCTGATTTGAATCCCGTCGATCACTGGAAGAATTTCTAAAGGTTTCTTTATTAATGGAGGTAGGATTTTCCCTGTGAGTCATTCATGGTTTTTCAGCCCGCACACCATGCATATCGGCCCGTGAACACACTTGTACAGAATGGCTTAAGTCGCTGATCCGCTAAAACCGAACAATATTTTAGTACCTAGACTTCACTTTCGCTGGTACTGTAATTGGAAGTGACTAGAACATAAGATTTGGAGAATAAATTTAAAACAACCTAGTTAAAATTATATGATTTTGATAAATTGCCAAGTTAAGTTTTAAACAGTTAAATGTTTGGGCTCAACATTTACTTTGATCAGTTTGTAGTGGCTTAAAATAAAATTAAGTAGGTGTTTGGTAGTTCTGAAATCTGCCAATTCGCACGGTCTTTTATTCTTATAATGTCTGTACAAACTCAAATAAGGTCTCCAGTGGAACCTCGGAATTTTTCCAGTCTCTAAACGTAGACCTCTAACGAGTGACAAACAGGGCCCCGCAAGTAATTCTTGAACAGGGTTCCAAAAAAAATTGGGGCCGGCCCTGGGTAGTCCTTACAAAAAAAGTACGGCTGGTATCGTTATACAAGCTGCAAACAAGTCCTCTGGCCCACCAGATCGCAGAGAGTATAAACGGTAATTTTATTTACTCAGCATACCATACTTCTTAGACCTCTTGGTGGGAGGGGGTGTTTTGGAATACGAAATAAATTTTATATGTGCTAAATCATACAACTGGCTTACTGAATGCTACCTCATACAGAGCTTTAGTATTATTATTTTTTTACAGTGAATAGCGGGTTCCTATAGGGCAACAACGAAAAATATGTATAACTTGCCATTCTGCGATCAGGATTAACACACCACCAGATTTCCTAGGGTACCAAGCAATTTTAAAAATCTAAAAACTTTAGATTTCAAACCAACTAGTTCTTAGTCGTAGAAAGAAGATTCGCGAATAGTTTTAAAACGTATAAACGATGAATTTACAATTTTTTTTAAAAATTCTGTAATTATATTCTAAATATGTAATATTTAGAATATAATTAGAGTAGAGCATTATTCCGAGCAGAGCTCGTATAATGTCCTGCTCTGAACTCCCCCCCCCCCCTTCCATTCCTGTTTCAAAATGTTTAAGAACTTTGGTCCACTTTCCTAAATTCACACTATTCGAAACCTACTGCCGCAAAATTGAGGCTAACTTTAATTAAACATACTACGTAATAACTTTTGAGAAAAATTCCAAATTCTTATTTTTCTTTTACATAGGTTTAAAATAATGGTAATGCAACAGGGAGAAAAATGCATCTAGGTTAACATAAAATACAAGAGCTTTTGAAGCATCAGAAATGCTTTGAGACTGGTCACTTTACCTGATATTACGAAATAAAATAAGCGCAAACGATAACCAAAATAATAAATAAGGAAAAATAATAAGTAAAAGCTGCAACTTTGACGGCACTCCTCTTTCTTCCTCCCTACAGCGGAAGTACTATATAGACTAAATGACCTTCATCCTTGTCCCTTAGCTTTACTCTTTTCTCACTAGGGGAGCTCCGAAACATATTGTTTACGTCATGCGGCAAGTCTGATCAGAAGCAGATACTGCAGAGCAGGTGGTAGTTGTGCTTCTAAATACCGTAAAAACGTCGATAACACTTACGGTATTCCCTTTTCTTATCTCAATTTGTAGCGAAAGGGTGTACTTTTCCGGAAGGAAAAAAAAATTGCAATGGCTTCAAAAGTCATTAACTTCGCTCCTGGTCCTGCAAAAGTTCCTGTTGAGGTACATTTTTCTTGTTAAAGATGTTCTTTTTAAAGTTTAATTTAAAATTGATGTTCTTTTTAAGGATTAATTTATTAAAATGAAAATATATTTAGATATAATGTTTTCTTACTGTTTTGAGTGTATACAGTGAAGCTTCTAAAGTTTCACTGTATATACTCAAGATAAACATGGAAAACACCTGTTAATTTTTGTTAATATGCTAATAGTAGTTTCATGAAATGTCCAGGATTCGGAATGGACCCTGAATACACAGGAATACCGTTCCGGTCCGCCACCACACGGATTGGTAAGGCATTAATCATTCTGTTATGCTTGTTAATGATATGCATAATTTAGAGATTTTAATAATCTAAATATTCATTTGTTAAAAATCATTAAGTTCATAGTAAATTCGAATGATAAACTTTGTCTAGTTCAGCTTAGCAAAAAAAAAAAAAAAAACACACACACACACAAATATTATATATCAATAAAATAATTATTATACTCAATATATACTAGTTACCATCACTGATGTTTGGACATTGAAGTTAGAGATCTTAGAAACTGTTTAATAAATATAGACAGATTATTTCTTTCAGTCCTATAGCTGAACTTTAGAGTTTGATTTAGGGTTCTAATAAAATTGGATATGGGGGGGGGGGGGCGATTGTTCTCTACATTCCTTAAGTCGGACTAGAACTTCGTGTTCACAGGAACCCTAAATCAAACTCTAAAGTCCAGCTATAGGACCGAAAGAAATAATCGGTCTATATTTATTAAACAGTTTAGCCCTCAAAATCTAATTTTATGCCAATCCAAGTAATGGTTTCCATGCTGCCAGAAGTATGGTGTTTGTAGACAGCAGCCATGAGCGCTCATTGTTGAGACCGCACGGTCTGAACACTACGGTTCTGACAGTGGGGAAGATGGCCCACCTACTTTACAAAATAGATATCGCCATCCTCAAGAATAGTGAGTTGGAAAAGAAGCTTCCTATATCTAAAATAAAGGTAATCCCTGTTGATTTATAATATAATAGAATATAGGAATTATTGAGCATTTAATAGCTCTCAATTATCAAAGTATTTTTAATTTATGATACCGGTATTCCAAAAAAATAAAAAACATTTTTCACAATAAATTTTGATGGGTGCAATAAAGTAAGGAAGAAAAAGTAATTACACGTTTTAAATCAAACTTTTATTACAATAATACATATTCTAGCAAAAATTATTAAACATATTGTTATTCTAAAAACAAAAAAATAAGCATCCACACTACCTGTCTGAATAAAGTGAGCTCTTAAGAAACTCAATAGTGTTATCGTTTAAACTGGATCTAATTTTGGTACATATTTAATTAGCGGCAGAAAACATCCTTTTGGATTTTGTGCTGGTTGGTGCTTTGTACTGAGACAGTCATAGACTAGTTACAGTTTAACCCTCCCCCTTATTCCCTCATCTTCAAAAAATTTTCTTTCCTTTTTATCAAAAATAAAAAAATATTCCTTTTTTTTTTTTTACTTTTTATGGCACTATGCCGTATTAATGAAAGAAAGGGATGGACGGTTAAGCTTGGTGAGAAATCTAAATTGAGTGCGGGGGTATTAATTTTTATTTTCCTGTACCTTAGTATTGCCGTCAATGGCCATTGTTATGATTTTCGTACAGGAGCTCCTCTCAAGCACTAATTTCCAATTCAAATTTCTAATCATCTATTCTACAACTGTCTTTCCTCAATTTGAGTTTGTCCCCTCAAATTCATAATCTGAGCAAGAGGAAGAAGAATACCATCAGCATTGAGTCTGCTCAAACTATTCAAGGTCTTATACACCTCAGTCAATGAAACTTTTTCCATTTGTGTGAAAAGATTGATGGGGACTGAATTTCTAAAAAAATTTTAAACCTGTTTTTATTTATCATTCAACATTAATTGACTTTCCCCTTCCTCAAGTTAAATAAACATCTTTCATAAGGAGTTGTTTTTGAAAGATTTTGTTATTGTTTTCATGTACTAAAGATGTGAAAATGCAACACATTCATTCAAGATGGCTGCTACCATATGGGGAAGCAAGATGAGTAGATATCAAATGTTGCACAGTGCGAAGTGCACCAAATTTGAAATAATATGAAACCGATAGATATTTAATATGTGCATATATTTCATAATTTTTTTAAAGGTATTTGTACATATCATAAGCAGAAATATGTGCACATATACAATTTCCTGTTTTCAGCTGGAAAATTGATCAAGATAATAGATTAGTCTATATTTTTTGACTGATATGTTTTTTAATTTTCCAAAGAATTTTTTTTTTTTTTTTTTGAAAATAACCCCAGGGGCTCACATCTGGTGAGTATGGGCTTGGCACACCCAGGGTCCTGAGCTGGAAAACATCATTCTTCTTTTTTTGGTGATTCTCTCTCTTGGGGTAATTCGGAAAAATAGTTTTTTGGCTGGTGCAACATAAGCCTCAGGCTTCCTTGCATCATATGCACCCTAATAATAATAACTGACTGAAAAAAAAAATAAAACATTTATTTATTTTTTTTTTTTTTCATTAAAACAATAAAATTATCCATGTAATAAATATTGCTGCCTTTTAAGGAAAGCTGAAATATTGGTATAATCTGTGAACAATTGAAAAACACCTAACAATTTTGTTTCTAGAAATGAAAAAAATTGTCAGGTGCCACACCACTGTTTGCGTTAAAGTTAGTGCCATCACTGCCAGCCAATATTCTGACATCAAATTTTTTATATATTACTGCATTTTTAGTTATTTTTTTGAAGAGTAATATTTAATTTTGTAATTGTATATTTTTATGGAAAATAAAGATAGAATTTCAAAAACTACTGTTAGTGCTGTAGAAGTTTTTTCCATATTTGAAATTGGCATGGTAACTTGTATTGCTTTAAATTTCGGGCATGTTTATCATATAACAGGAACTAAGGGAGTTAAAGCTTCTATACTCAAATACTTCTGTACTCAAGAAGTATTTATCATAGCTATCTTGATATTTGTGATAGGAGCAGCTGTTCCGAATTTATTTCAGCATTTCTTGAAGGGATCTGACTTTTCCCCTCCAATAATGTCAACATCCAAAACTAATATAGATTTCTATAGAAGTGGGAAGATATTGAATTGGAAATGATCCAAAGCTATTCCAGAACACCAAAAGATCACATTCTGAACACTTGGAGTAATCCGTAATGTGGACATCTATTTCCATACAGTCATAACTCTTATGGAAAAAATGATGAATTTCTATAGGTCTAATTTTAATGGAATGTGAGATGATCATACAGTTCTTTCTAAAAGACCCTAATATAAACTTTCATTGAACTCTGCCCACCGGGGCCAGATTGTTAAATGATAATAAATGACTGCCATGATGAAGATGACAGATGCTTTAAATGTGAAAATCCATGAAAAAAAAAAAAGTTAGTTAATGTATCAAATAATGTACATCAGGGTTTAAAGGCTTCTATATTATTATTATTACTATTTTTTATTATTTTTATTTTTTATTATTACTGGCCATATAGTGCAAGAAAGCCTGGTGCTTATGCTGCACCAGCCAAAAAATATATATATTTCTGAATTAATCCGAGAGAGAGAAAGAGAGTCAGAAAATAGAAGGAATCACCAAGGAAGAGAAGAATGATTATATCCAGCTCAGGACTCTGGGTGTGCCAAGCCAATAATCACCAGATGTGAGCCCTCTGGGGTTATGGACTAACATAGGCATGATATTTGGCACAAAGTTGCGGCAGAATTACCCCGAGAAGGGAAATAATAAATAAATAATATGAAAAAAATCAAGTAAATAATATGAAGGTCTTTGAGATAACAGAAGACGAGAAAAAGCAGTTTGTACTGGAACTTAAGAATAAGTTTCAGCTTCTGCAGACTGCTTAGGACCAAGATATCGACAAGGAATATTACAACTTTCTGAAAATGATAAAGCCCAAGAAACCTATAGGTAAAAAGAAATCCAAAGAAGAAAAAATTAGTCAAGAAACACTTGTCATGATGAACCGAAGATGACAAATGAAGAGCAAGATAAACACTGACAAGGAAAAAAATTGAGTATATTGAGTTATGCAAAGCCATTAGAAAGAGTCTCAGAGAGGACATAAGATTTAACACAAGAAAAGTAGAACAAGCATTAAAGGAAAACAAAGGACTTAAATCAGCAGCCATGAGCAGTAATACAGAAAGACAAATGATACTGAAACTAAAGAATAGTGATGGCGTACTTATAAATAGCAGAAGACTACTATACAGAATTACACAAGGAGCGAGGGAATGATGCCAGCAATGAGGAAGATGGATCGCAAATTAGTAACACATACAACATACCTGATATCCTTCCTGATGAGGTAGAACATGCTTTGAAAAAAATGAAGAATCAGAAAGCCCTGGGGGAAGATCAAGTTACTGTAGAGTTGTTAAAATTGGGAGAAAGAGACATGACACAAAAACTGGCAAGACTCGTCACAAAATGCATTAGAAAAGGTGTGATGCCTAAGCAGTGGAATAATGCAATCATAGTTTGCTGCCATAAGAAAGGAGATAAATCAGTAAATGGAAATTATAGACCTAGCTTGTTATCTCACATCTACAAGTTGTTCACGAGGGTCATTACTAACAGATTAGAAAGAATACTTGATGAAAATCAACTGAAAGAGCAAGCTGGCTTTAGGACAGGATTCTCAACTATGGATCATCTTCACGTAATATCACAGCTAATGGAGAAAGCAAATGAATACAAATCCCATTATGCCTGGGATTTGTGGATTATGAAAAGGCATTTGACTCCATACAGCACAAGGTAATGTTTCGGGCACTGGAAAGACAAGGCATAGATACCCCATATATTATGATTTTGAAGAAAATATGAGAACGCTACCTCCTTTATTAGACTAGACAAAGACAGTAGCAAATTTAAAATTGAGAAAGCTGTTCGACAAGGAGACACAATATCTCTGAAGTTGTTTACTGCTGCCCTTGAGGAAGCTTTCAGAAGGTTAGACTGGTGTCAGAAAGGAGTCAATGTGAATGGAGAGTACCTAAACCATTTACAATTTCAGATGACATTGTGGTCATAAGCAATGATCCCAAAGAATTAGAGAAAAATCTTAATCAGTTATGTAGAGTTAGCAAGGATTTTGGACTAAAGATGAATATGGCTAAAACAAAAGTAATGATGAACAAGTATGCCACAGAAAGGGATATAATGATTGAAGGAGCAGTAATTGAAAAGGTGGAATCATATACTTATCTGGGACAAGTCATTAGCTGTAGTAATGAGAAATGGCTGGAAGTCAATAGAAGAATAAATTTTGGATGGAGAGCACTCAGGAAATATAGTCACATACTGAGGAGCAATATCCCAATTTAATGTAAAATAATGAACCAGTGTATTCTCCCCGTCATGACCTATGGAAGTGAAATTTGGGCACTCACCAAAAGAATAGAAGAGAAGCTGAGAACTACACAGTAAAGAATGGAATGAATTATATTGGGAATCAGACTGTTAGATAAAAAGACAAACACGTGGATTTAGGCAGCAAACTCATGTAAAGGCTCATGTAAAGGACATTCTTATCAAAACTAAAGAACTAAAATGGTCTTGGGCTAGACACATAGCTTGAAGATATGACAGATGGACTAAGACAATAACAGAATGGTACCCAAGAGGAGCTAGAAGAAAACTTGGAAGAAAGACAACGATGGAGATGGACAGATGAAATTCATGAGTTGGTGGGTAGTAAATGGATGGCGATTGCAGAAAACAGAAGGTACTGGAAAGTTGCTGGAGAGGCCTTCATCCTGCAGTGGATTGAAAATGGCTGAAGGTGATGATGATGTGGCAGAAAATTCTAAATAGGCATGAAATTTTGAAAAGGATCAGAGCCACTGGTCCAGATTTATCTCAATGCTTCTTGAGATAAATCTGCAGGGGGGGGGCATATAATCAAAATTGGAACTAACACTGCCACAGGGACCAACAAAACGTTAGAAATTTGGAATCTGACTTTTCTTTTTAGAATAATGCTAAAAAACATACTTTCATAAATTAAATAGAAATCTTTTTGGAGGGAGGTGAGGTTGGAAATGTTTAAAACCTATTGAATAGCAATAGGTTTTAAACCTATTGCTATTGAATAGCAATAGGTTTAAAACCTAGCTTTAAAAGCTTCCAGAAACTAAAGAAACATTCTAAAAATGTGGTACTGTTCCACCCTTTCTTTCTCAACTAATGCTTGAACATCCAAAACTAACAGAAGTTTGTGTGTCCCCCAACATAACGGTAGTCCCCAAACTATCGAATCGGCATTTATCCAAAACCTGCTTAGTGACTAAGAGAACATATGCAAAAAATTGTCAAACTGACATTATCTTGTTAACAATCAAACATCTGAAATATACTTCTATATTATACAGGGTGTCTCAAAAATATTGGTACAAATGTTTAGGGGAGGTAGGTAACATCTAAAGGAATGTGAATCGCATAGGACCCCATAACCGGAAACGTCACCGTAAGTCGGTACACAGCGCTGTTCATCAGTTCGCGAGAGGGAAAATTTCTGGTTTGCTCATTCAAGCAGTAGTCTCTGCACAAAGAGCATGCATCGATATATGAACTGTGAGCTGGCAGATATGCACCTAGTATATGGATTAGCAGAGGACCCACACAGTGTGCGCCCCCATGTGGCACAACATCGCTTCGCAATAAATGTGTGGGCAGGTATGGTCGGTGACTGCTTAGTCGGCCCATACCTGTTACCATCTAGCATGAACTCCGCTAAATATCGGATCTTTCTTGAACAAGTTCTACCAGGGTTACTTGACGACGTTACAACAAATGTGAGACGCAACATTTGGTTTCAACATGACAGGCGCCTGCCCATTATGGAAGGTGTGTTCGTGACCATTTGAAGAGGCGTTTTGGACGTCAATGGATTGGCCGTGGTGAACCCGTTGCCTGGCCCCCACGCTCACCTGGTTTATCGAGCCTTGATTTCTTTCTGTGGGGGCCCTCAAATCTATCGTGTATGAATTGCCTGTGGAGACGGAAATGGATCTCGTAGCGAGACTCGTCTGCGCTGCTGCTACTGTCAAAGAAACTCCAGGTGTGTCCACCAGTCCATGCTGCGTCAGTGTCATGCATGCATCGCGTCTCATGGTGGAACCTTCGAGCATCTGTTGTGACATCATGAAATGCATCTGTCTCATACTCCATTGTTAATATTATGTCAAATAAATGTTTGCCACTAATTACTGTCTTGTGTCATTTCTGCTTATTGTGCCTCTGCTACTACTTTCCCGTGATGTTTCCGGTTATGGGTTCCTATGCGATTCACATTCCTTTAGATGTTACCTACCTCCTAAATGTTTGTACCAATATTTTTGAGACTCCCTGTATATGGAGAACTTGAAATTTAACAAAAAAAGTGTGAATTGGCCAATTTTTAAAAAAAACTTTGGATTGCTCTTTCTAAAACACCCAAATAGAAAATTTAATGAAAATCTGCCATTTGGGGCCTAGTTTTGGAGAAAATAGTCATTATTATTAATCACTGTTGATGAAGTAAATCTGCTAACTATAATTGAATGAATTGATTATAACATTGATTATGCCCATCACTAAATGTACATACTTGATTATTAAAAATAAAATAGTTTATTAATGATATTTTCATAAACATTTCTGTTTTGACACCTGAAACTGTTAAAAGTAGTGCTGCATGCAGCATCCACTAGGAGATTCATAAATTTTTTCAATGCTTGATGGGTTTAATATCCATTTTTATATTAATGCAGAGAGAACTTTTGGTGAAGGGAAGGATACCTTATATTCAGGATCACTCTAAATGATAATGGCTAAAAAAACTTCCCAAGCAACTGACTTCAGTAATATTTATATTATGCAATCAGGCCAAATATTACTTAATTATAGCTGTTTCTTGTACACTTTACAGGTTATTGAACGGGCCCATGCTGACTTCGTTAATTATAAAGATCAAGGAATCAGTGTTGTGGGTAAGTGGACTATTCCACCCTAACTCCTTATACTATATTGAGAATTAAAAACAGTGGAGAGCCGTGTAATTAGACAATTAAATCTTCCACTGTTGTCAGTGGAAGCTGTAATTGTATTCTGTAACTAACAAGTTACACAAAAATTTAAATATTAATTTTGCACTGCATAAAGTTAATATTTTCAAAATTAATAGTTTTGAATTCCTCTTGGTGGTTTGCATTTCAAAATATTAGGAAAAGCAAATCTAAATAGTTTCACAACCAGATAAGACTTGAGTAAACTGGTGTTTACTCACGAATAGTATTTCTGACAAGCAGGAAATTTGAATGAAGTAGACCATTCTACAAACTCTATAAATAATACTTCAACTAGAACTCTGGTGTCCTGTATTGATTGCAGAGTCTGGAGTCCAGTACAGGACACCTTGCAATGCAGCTTAATACTTTAAGTTATTAAAATGCTCTTAATAACTACTACTACTAAAAAAAAAGCAGTGAATTTTTAGAAAATGCAGTGCAAGAAAAAACATGTTAAAAGGTAGGACAGCAGTTGATACTAACAGGACTGATGCTGCAAGATGAATTACCCAAACAAACCTTTCAAAAACTTAAAAGCCTAAACAAAAAAGACCATCTGTCCTTCCCCCCCCAAACTTTGTGGGAAATATTGCTCACACAGATGGGCCATGTGGCATATGATTTAACCTACTTGAAAACAAACATCTGCTATGCATCAGCAAGCAGCAGTCAAATAGATAACAGGCAAATAGAACTCCACTGTTAAATCAGAAATATTGAAATTACTTGTAGAAATCATTGTACTAATTACTGTATCTTGTTCTTTAGAATAAAAAAAAAAAAAAAAATGGTATTTTTATTAATTTAATATTTTTTGTTTTCAGCAATAGCATATATATAAATAAAAAAATGGGCCCACAGTTTGGGTTCCTCGAACACATGCTTATTGTGCCTATTGGATAATTGGGCACTAGCCCCCAAACCGTGAATGGTCATGGTCCAGTGGTAGAGTACTTATTTGCATGTGAGCATATTCATGTTCAAATCTACATGTTACCACAAGACAGTGAACCTCATCTCCCCATTATTAATTGTGTGCAGTTCTGTTGTTTCTGTAATTGTCAAGAGTTGAATATTTCTCTAATCACATGGATGATTTACTAGATCTCTCCCCCAAACATGAGAGGTTATTGGCACTACTTATTCACTACTCTCAACCACTACTCATTCTAGTAGTGGTTGAGAAAATAACAGATAATTATTAATGCCAAATCAGATTTCAGATTATAAAATTTTTCAAGAAACACATAAGAAGAAAATAAAATACAACAAGCAGTGCTAATCTACATGTAATGATTAAGCTGTTTATTGAAAATGTTTTGAGAAGTTTACTGATGCCCTGAATGAAGACTGATTTAATTTCATTTTAATCATCTTTGCTTTATATAAAGGGTGATTTAATTATATAAAGGATGATATAATCATAAGTTATATTATAATATTTCCTAATAATTTATTATTCCAATTTTTTTTATTTTTTTTTAATTCAGGTTCTCACCCTGTGAATACATTGCTGAAAACTTTATAAACAAAATTGCAAATTCTATTGGTTTCTCTCAGATCTTTAGCTCCTTATGACTACATCTGCTGCCTTGGGAAGGGCACTAAAATTTCCTGTAGAAACTTCTACTTAGTTATGGAAAAAAAAACAAAAGGTTTAGGCCTTTTTTTTTGTTTCAAAGTTAAAAAAAGGGAGTGGGGGAATATTTGTCAAGCAATTTAAAGTTGTCATTTTTGGACAACTTTAAATTGCTTGTTCATGCTATGAAAGCATGAGCTCATTCTTGTACTTTAGGCCTCGATAATGCTTTACCTTAGTATTCTAGAAATATTTGGATTTTTTTTTGGTTTTTTTTTTTTTTTTAGCGAACTACCTGATGTTCTTGTTTGGCTAGTTTTTTTTTTTTAGAAAACCTGCCATCTCATGTTATTTGCTAACCACACTTCACCAAATAAAAAGATAAAATGACTACCTCATACAAAAAGAAGCATTTAGACATTGACACCTAGTTAACACATGGTTTTTATTATGTCATTTACTCAAATTTGTGAATAGACAGTTACTTCCTTTTATTTACATGTTTTGTCCAGTGAAGCAAAAAAATCTCCACTATTAATTTCACTAATGCTACAGATTTTTTGCAAAATCTGCGTACAGTGCTATATATGATACTACTGAATGCTATAGCAAGTTTATTTTCCACTAAGTGCTGTTTGAGCCCGTGCCTACCAAATACGGAGGATGCAGAAAAATTCAGGGAATGACCACTGCATATCCCCAGAGCAATATGGCCTTAGTTGCTAATGATCCTAAAACCCAAATAACAAACAAACACTAAGTGCTCACTGGACATAGTAGCTTTTGCCATTCCCAACACTGTTGAAAAGGATGTCATTTGCTGTTGTTTACACTGAAATTTATAATTCAATTGCAGTAGAGAAATGTGGTAACTGATTCTCCCCTCAGGGATAAATGTTTACTTTTTTTTTTTTTTTTTTTGCAAGTCTCCCATGTGCAATTATGTACTTTTATTGCATCTCCAAATGAGGGAGACTGGGGAGAAACTGACCTCCCCAGTCTCTGTTGTTTATAAAATTTAATGGTCTAAATTTGAGGGAATATACTGCAGAAAGAGAACACAGTAGCTCAGTCATCTATACTTCGGAAATGAGTGGACCGAATTTGTCAATGCAATCAGTCCTCGTATAACACGTGTTTACACTACACTAATTCAATCATACACGATTTATAAATAGGGGAACAATATCGTATATAACATGAACTGAATTCCCTTATGCATGATTCGCCTTTGTGTTTACAAGAAATGGCAGTTGAATGCGGAATCACCCCCAACTGAACACAACACGATAGGAATGATGAGAAGATTCTGAAAATGTATTTGTTTTTTATATCAGTGAAGGGGAAACACATTTCACCATAATAGTGTAAAAACCCACACAATTCCAGCTATCAGTATTATCGCAAATGCAATTAGATCGAGTTTACTACCAGTTTAGAACAGATTCCACTAGCAGAAATGCAGCTGGAAATTGTTTTTATTGTTTTATGGTAGTAAACCCCAGAAATGTGCTTTAGTAAAAAGTGAGGTGTTCATAGTGTGTTGTTATTCAGTTGCTACACACGCGCAGCTTTATTTATTATTATTATTAATAGCTACATGATGCAAGGAAGCCTGAGGCTTGTGCTGCACCAGCCAAAAAATAAAATTCAAGTTACCCTGAGAGAGAGAGAGAGAGAGAGAGAGAGAGAGAGAGAGAGAGAGAGAGAGAGAGAGTGTGTGTCGAAGGGAGTCACCAAGAAAAAGAATGATGATATCCAGCTCAGGACCCTGGGTGTGCCAAGCATATACTCACCAGATGTGAGCCCCTGGGGGTAATGTGTATCAAGTGTGTCTCCTCATTTTGTAATTGTGCTTTCTTTCCTAAAAATGGGTTAAATACTTAAAAGGTGTGAAAAGGAAGTGTCCTGGTGAAGACACTACAGATTCAGAGAGAAAAAGAAAAGCAATATCGATAAACAGAGGCGGACTGGGTCAAAAATTCTTACCCGGGAAAATTTATAGTGGCCTCATACTAGCATTTATGGTCAAAATCACACCGGCCTCTGGCCCACCAGGTAAGGCTTATGGGCCAGTCCGCGTCTGTTGATTGAGAAAAAATATGAAATTGTGAAACGCTTTGAGTGAAATGAAAGACCATGTGATATTGCACATGCTACAGGCCTAAATGAGGCAACGCCAAGAATTACAAAGAATGTAGAGAAAATAAAAACAACTTTCATAGCAGGTACAACTCAAAGTGTAATTAAAATCCATTAGATTAAGACACAAAGAATTGGAAGAGATGGAATGGCTGTCATCTGTTTGGATAGAAAATCAAATAAAAAGAAAGTTTGCTTACGATAGAAGCAAAAGCAGTAGGATTATTTTATTATGTAATAGCCTTAATAAAATACCTAAGTATTTTATTACGATTAATAAAATACTTAGGTTTGTTCAATCTTGGGTGGCCAGCACCTAACCCCATTTTTCCCATAGGGCCTGTTTATATTGCACGAGGGTTTCTAGGAACACAACTATCGTGCTATACGAGGACTGACTGTATATCTATGAAGCATATTCGTTATTTACATGAAATTTTTGTATGTAAAACTGTAAAGAATCTAAGTTAGATTCTTTAGTTTTAAACTTAGATTCTATATAACATATAATAATCTGTAAAATGCACTGGAAAGATAATTTATTCTAGTTTTTACAATATGTAATTCTAAGATTGCCAAGAGTCAATATTAACTTTTAGCATTAGTAGAGGCATACGATGCAAGAAAGAAAGCTTATGCAGCATCAGCCAAAAAAAACCCCCCTCCCATTTCACCCCTCAATTTGTTCCAAATGCCTGTCCAGCTCAGCCTTAAATTTATTTAGGCTATTAACTTCCACAACAAAAGGTGGAAGTCTGTTCCACCAATCAACTATCTGCTGGCTAAAGGCAAATTTCCACACATCTATTCTACAACTGTCTTTCCTCAATTTGAATCTGTGTTCCCTCGGGTTCTTAATCTGAGCAAGAGGAAGAATCCCATCAGCATTCAGCTTGCTCAACCCATTCAAGGCCTTATACACCTCAATCAGATCACCCCACCTACTCTCCAGGAGCTGCAATTTGCAGAACTTAAGCCTTTCTTTGTAAGAGCACCCTTTGTTCCCATCATAAATCTTGTTGTCCTTCTTTGTACTCGTTATTTGTTTATATCATTACTGATGTAAAGTATAGTGCAATTTTGAAATTCCATGAACATGTCCTCCAATTGTGTTTCAGTTACAGAATTAATTGTATTTGCTGATCCTGATATGAAGATTGTGTAGAAAGAAGTTTTGAGGAGAAATTACACTTTTAGCATACCCCCATAGAAAAATCTCCAGTGGAAACCAAAGTCCAATCTGCATATCACAGTTGCCAAAAGTGTGGAGTCAACGTGTGATAGAAACTTTTTCAATGATTAAGAATTTTTTCCAAAACTGCATTTTGCTAAAACAGCAATGACAGGGATGAACTACTACAAGACCTTAATCAGTCTTAGGACAAACTTCAGGTGATAGGTTTGATCAGTGGAGAAATTGTTCTTGACGAATTTTTAGGAGTTGATAATGATGTCATAGTAGCTGAATATCCGAGTGACTCCAACATTTTGGAGAATATTCAAAGAACTAGTGACAATATTGATGATGAGTTGGATGAAAATGAGGGCAATATTAAACCTTCCAAATGTGAAATGTTGGCAGCATTTGAAACTCTGCATCGAGGCCTTCAGCATGAAAAAAATGTACTAGAAAATATATTTGTGTGTAAACAAATGAGAACATTTTTATGAACAATATACAGTAAAATCGAGTGTACAACAAAAAATAGCCAAATTTACGAAATAGTTCTTAAGTGTACTAATATATTGTGCACATCATGCAGGTAGTCAGTTCTTAATATGTATGTATTAAAAAATTAATTGTTTTAAAATGTTAGACAATTGATTTGCACCCACTTATTTCTGATTTATTTCCTATCTTTTACTATATTTCTGGATTTTGAATTGCAGTATTTTTTTATTGTTGAAATGGTCACATTTCTTTATAACGAAATTTCTGTTTAATGAATCATTTCAAGAAACCAATAAATTCTGTTATATAGAGGTCTGACTGTAGTAAAAAAAAACTGCCATCAGAAGTTAACAACAAAAGGCTATGCCCCCAATATGAAGGGAACAGGAAAGCCATCAGATTCTAGACAACACTGACAGCGACTAAGATGTTCTCAAGAGGCCATCTTGAGAACATCTTAGTCACTGTCAACTACTCCTTGAGAACATCTTAGAAGTGAATGTGTGAAGGAGCTTATGAAAGTGAACTTGTTTGTTATGAGCTTGCAATGATCTTAAGGAAAGAACTGTCTTTCCAACCACAGAAGCCACATTACATTCAGCACTTGTTTCCTGGTGACTATGACAGAAGGATGGAATTTTCAGAAAATTGTTCAGGTGGAACAAAATGACTAGAGCTGTTGGTTACACTGTTTGGAGTGATGAGGCCTGTGTTTCATGTTAGCAGTTTTTTTAACTAATACAACTGCATTTATTAATTAGTCCAAACTAGAGTTTGAACAGGCTAAGAGTAGAAAACCCTTTCTTCTTGCCCTAATGGTACCTGAGCATTCTGGTCTCTTCCCAAAGCTATTGGCCGCAACTTTTGCCCATCTCTGCTCCCACCTCTGTCCAAACCAGATGGTTCTGTTGTCACTTCAGCCAAGGATAAAGCTGATCTGCTAGCATCCCATTTTTCTTCCAACTCATGTATTAATGATCTTGGTAAAACACCTCCCACCATTCCCAACACGCTCCATTCAATGCCTCCTGTGGTCATCAATCAAAAGGATGTCAGAAGGATTTTGACGAATCTTGATGCTAAGAAAGCTCCAGGTCCCGATGGTATTTCTCCACTTGTTCTCAAAACCTGTGCTCCTGAACTTACTCCTATTCTTTGCCGCCCTTTTTCACTTTCTTATTCCAAAGGCGTTTTTCCTTCTACTTGGAAATTTGCTCATATCCAGCCAGTTCCTAAAAAGGGTGACAAATCCCTGCCATCCAATTATCGTCCAATTGCAATTACTTTACTCTTTCTAAAGTAATGGAGAAATCAATTAACCGCCAACTCTTAAACTACCTAGAAACCTTCCATCTGATCAACGATCACCAGTATGGATTCTGTCAGTGTCGATCCACTGGAGATATTCTGGCTTATGTTACCCATTTATGGACTAATTCAATGGAAAGGTTCGGTGAAACACAAGTAGTTGCTCTTGACATCTCAAAGGCTTTTGATCGTGTTTGGCATAAAGGTCTTCTAAACAAGCTTCCATCTTATGGTTTGCCAACTGTTTTTAGTAATTGGTTATCCAGTTTTCTCTCTGATCGCTCACTGAGGGTGATGGTAGATGGTTAGAAGACAGACAGCCATCTGTCTGTCTTCTAGCTTCTCCACTAATGCCGGTGTCCCCCAAGGTTCAGTTCTCTCCCCCACTCTTTTCCTGTTGTATATTAATGACCTTCTTCCATTGACTGGAAATCCTATCCATAGTTTTGCCGATGATAGCACATTGCATTCCACTTTCCATTTTGAGAAACCTTGTCCTGCTCAATCAGTTTCAATTTCTCGAAAATCTGCTACCAATTCCTTAAATGCCGATCTTCAGGTAATTCTCCAGTGGGGCAAAGACAACTTAGTTGATTTCAACCCTTCTAAAGCTTGGTCTTGTCTTATATCTTGCAAAAAAGGGTACAAAAGGTGATATAGTTGTATACGCTAGCACTAATGATATTAAGAGTAGGAGACCGGCAGAATTACTTAACAAGTACAGGTCACTGTTGAAAAAAAGCAGTGAATTAGGGCTGAATTTGAAAGTGTCTGCAATTCTGCCCAGACACGACAGGAGGGAGTATATGATGAGAGCCCTGTCAATCGATTCGGCCCTGGAAAGATTGTGCAAGGCTTCTACAGGGATGGGATACACCTAAATAGAAAGGGTGCAAGAATGTTTGCTGATGCTATCAAGGCAGTGTTAGGTGTGTCGGAAAACTGCTAGATTGGAGGGATACAAGGACTAATAGATTAACAGTAGCCACTGGCAGAGGTGAAAGTGATTCTTGCACTGCTTCTATTGGAATGAGCAGCAGCTTGGAAAATGAGATGCAGGATATTTCAGAGACTGCTGGGAGTCATTGCGGTACAAGTAAACACATGGATTGTGTTAGGGTAGCTAAGAAAAAGAACAGGTGCATGTATACTTGCGTGTACACCAATGCTAGGAGTTTGGTAAATAAATTTGATGAATTTGAAGTATTGCTCAAAGCATCAAAGGCGGATATTGTTGGGACATCAGAGACGTGGTGTCACACAGATATAAGTAATGCAGAACTGGAATTTGGGGAGTACAACGTCTACAGAAAGGATAGACAGGATAGGAAGGGAGGAGGGGTTATGCTATTAGTTAAGAAACACATAAAATCCAAGGAAGCGAAGCCAGTCGACATCGCTGGACAGTGCAGTGTCGAGTCAGTTTGGTGTGACATAAGCATTGGGAGATCAAAGTTGAGAGTAGGAGTGTGCTATAGGCCTAATGACTCTGATGAGTATAATAAGAAACTGTACAGGGTAAACAGTGGGCCAGTAAATCAGAGAGTCTTATAATGGGGGATTTTAATTTCCCAGATATTGACTGGAATTTGTGGGTTGGTCACTCACACTAGCAAGGCTTTTGTGGATTTATTGGATGATTGTTTTCTAAATCAGCATGTTCGCGAGGCAACAAGAGGGAGCAATACTCTTGATTTGATTATCAGTAGTGATTCTTCATGCATTAAGAATCTGCAGATACAGGAACCACTAGGTGGCAGTGATCACAGTGTGCTGAAGTGGGATTTACTCAAGGAGGCAACTATCATCGGGGTAAAGGGAAGGGTTATTGCTTTCGTAGAGGTGACTACCATGGTCTGAGACAGTATTTAAATTCTATACAGTGGGACCAACTGACGATGTTACCAACAGCAAACTCAAAATGGGAAGCATTCAAAGAACTTATCTTGGAAGCTACTAGGCATTACATACCAACTAAGAAATATTGTTCAAGGTTCAGGCCTAAATGGGTGTCAGATGAATTAATGAGACATATTGCAGAGAAGAAAAATGCACGGGATACATATAAATTAACATGTGACACAGAAGCCTATGATAGATATAAGTTGATCTGTAACCAAGTTACAAAGGAGGTTAGGCAGGCGAAGGCAGATTACGAGAAATCCTTGGCAAGGGATGCAAAGAAAAACAGCAAAGAGTTCTTTACTTATGTAAACTCTAGAAGGAAGGGGATGAATCAGATTGGTCCATTTGATATCGATGGGTCAACTGTTGATGATCCTGCTCAGGTAGCTAACAAACTAAATAAATATTTTGCATCTACATTCACACATGACGAGTTATTCAGGAAGGGGGAATGCCATAGATGAAGTAAACACTGGCAGTGAGCTAGATGATCTTATAATAATTGAGAGTAAAGTGGAGGAGAAATTGTTGAATATAAATACAAGAAAGGTTCCTGGGATTGATGGAATCTATCCAGTTATATTAAAGCAGGCAGCAAAGGAAGTAAGCAATCCGTTAGCCATAATTATGAAAGCTTCCTTGGACACAGGGGAGGTACCCACAGACTAGAGATGTGCAAATGTAACCCCAATTCACAAAGGAGGATCAAAGGCTGACACAAGTAATTATAGACCTGTGAGTTTAACTTCTGTTCCAGGAAAATTAATGGAAGCACTGGTTAAAGAAGCACTGCAGGATCATCTTCACAAGAATTCAGTTATAGCTCAGACACAGCATGGTTTTGTTAAAGGAAGTCTTGCTTGACCAATTTGATTGGATACTATGATATAGTTACAAAAGAATTGGATGCAGGGAATAACTTTGATATATCTGGATCTTAGAAAGGCTTTTGATACTGTTGCACATGGAAGACTGCTGCAAAAATTGGAGCAGTGTGGCATTGGTGGAAAATTGTTCCTGTGGATAAAGGGATGGTTGAGTGGCTGAAGACAGAGAGTGGTAATTAATGGACACTGCTCATCGTGGACTAATGTTATTAGTGGAGTACCTCAGGGTTCACTGTTGGGTCCATTGTTGTTTTCTGTATTTATAAATAATATTGATGATGGTATATCAAGCTTAATGTCCAAGTTTGCAGACGATACAAAGGTTGGCAGGGTTGTTAAGGACGCTACGCTGCTGCAACAGGATCTGGAAAGGTTGAGTAGATGGGCTGAGAGGTGGCAAATGAAGTTTAACATTGACAAATGTAAAGTACTACATATAGGAAACAGTAACCCCAGAGCAACGTATCAACTCTGTGGCACTACAGTGACAGTGGTAGAGAATGAAAAGGATCTGGGGGTAATTGTGCAGGCAGATATGAAGTTCTCTGAGCAGTGCAGACAGGCTGCAAGAGTAGCTCATGGTGTCTTATCAATGATATACAGGAATTTTTCTAGCAGGGATAGGGAGGTGATTATTCCCTTATATAAGGCAATGGTTAGGCCGCACCTTGAGTACTGTATACAGGTCTGGCGGCCTCATTTCAAGAAGGATGTAGAGCTGCTGGAACGAGTACAGAGAAGGGCAACAAGGTTAGTGAATGGAATGAAACGTTGCTCTTACGAAGAAAGGCTTAAGTTTTGCAAATTACAGTGTCTGGAGACTAGGCACTGGTGAGGTGATCAGATAGAGGTGTATAAAGCCTTGAATGGTTTGAGCATGCTCAATGCTGATGGGATACTGCCTCTTGCTAAGAATAATCACCTGAGATGGCATAAATTCAAATTGAGGAAGGACAGATGTAGGATAGATGTGCGGAAATTTGCCTTTAGCCAGCGGGTAGTTGGTTGGTGGAACAGACTTCCATCCCTTGTTGTGGAAGTTGATAGCCTAAATAAATTTAAGGCTCAGCTGGACAGGTATTTCGAACGAACGGAGGGGGTGAAGTGGAAAGATTTTTTTTTTTGGCTGATGCTGCATAAGCTTGCTTTCTTGCATCATATGCCTCTACTAATGCTAATGCTAAAAAGGATTCTTCTGCTCCTATGCTTATCTTTAGTGACACTCCAATTTCTAGGTAAAATGATATATCTCTTTTGGGGATTACCCTGTCTTCTAATCTCTCTTGGCACAAGCACATTACAAATATTGCTTCCTCTACCTCTGCATCTAAAAAACTTGGGTTTCTCTTTTCTCTCAGCGTTACTTTTCTTCCAAACAGCTGCTCACTCTGTATAAATCGCAAATCCACCCTGCCATGGAATATTGTTCCCACATCTAGGGTGGTGCCCCCAAAACCTCTCTCAGGCTTCTTGATTCCATTTAGAAGAGGCAAGTTAGGTTAATTAATGATTCACCACTAACAGAGTCTCCATTCGCTGTCTCATAGACGTACTGTTTCTGCTGCATGCCTCTTCTACAGATAGTTCCATGGGCACTGTTCTTCTGAATTGGCTTCTATAATTCCCTTTGAAAACAGTCCGAATACGTGCCGCCACCAGCCAACATCCATTTACTGTCCAACTTCAAACTCGCAGAACCAACTTTTTGTCTTCCTCGTTTATTCATTCAACTGCTGTTTTCTGGAACAACCTTCCTTCGTACGCATTTCCTGAAAATTACAGTCTACAGAAGTTCAAGTCCAATGTCAACAAGTATCTTCTTTCGTCTTCTCAACCTCCAACCCAAGCAGGATACTAAGTGCTATAGGTTCTAATACCTCTTGTGTTTGGGGTTTACATTAAAAAAACGGCCATTAATGGGCAACAGAAGATTTATGTTGAAAAGGCTCAGGGTAATCTAAAAGTAACAGTCTGATTTTGTATCACATCATCCACAGTTGTTGGACCTGTTGTTGTGTAACAGTGGTCTCAAACTCAAATTGCATGCGGGCCAAATGCACGATCTGAAAGCAGCTGACAGGCCGGAATTTTTCAGCTGTAAATCCAGATAACCAACTAGTGACTGACTCAAGGAAAATATATATCCGAAGTACCAACTCAATAGAAAAAATCGGAAACACCAGAATACTGAAGCGCCACCAACTGTCGGCTGGCGAACTAAATTTATTGATTGTACCGACGTGGGAAGCTCTCCCTCCTTACCCCAGTCACGTGGCCTGGCATACAAACATACAGTAACAAAGACAAAGCCCCAACCTATTCATTCTACCTCTTTTTCCTTCAATAGCAGTCACGCACATAAGCTCAATCCATATCTCTGTTTCTAAAACTATAAGCGCCGTATTTACAACAAATACATAATTGAAATGTGTTCGCGGGATGTGTAAAATTGCTTTGGGGGGCAGGTGCGGCCGGCGGGCCGCCAGTTTTAGATTACTGGGGTAAGACACAATGAATGCCAAAGGTACCTCAATGTTGCAAAGATCCGGCATGGCCAGTTTCACAGTGGGACAACACTGAAACTTTTTATGAAATTTTTATGCAGGTTGGAGCACATCCTCATGTTGCAAATGATCTCCATACATGGCTGCATAATCATTTTCCTAGGCAATGAATTGGTAGATGTGGTGTGCATGAACGGCCTGCCCACAGTGCAGATCTGATGCCTTAAGATTTTTTTGTATAGGGAATAATATGAATGAAGAAAAAAGTCTGACAGTATGCTACTGCAACAGATCTAGAAAAGTTGAGCAGATGGGCTGAAAGGTGGCAACCAAAGTTTAACATTTGGAAATGCAAAGTACTGCACATGGGTAGAAGTAACCTCAGAGTCATACCAACCGTGCAGTACTATACTCATGGTAGTGGAGAATGAAAAAAGACCTGGGGGAAATTGTGCAATCAGATATGAAGTTTTCTGAGCAGTGCAGACGCAAGAGTAGCTCGTTGTCAATGATATATAGGAATTTTGTAGCAGGGATAAGAAGGTATTTAGAGAAGGACAACGAGATCGGTGAGTGGAACAATGAGTTGCTTTTACCAAGAAAGGCTTAAGTTCTTCAAATTGTACCATCTAGAGATTAGGCACCTGTGAGGTGATCTAATTGAGGTGTATAAAGCCTTGATGGTTTGAGCAAGCTCAATGCTGATGGGATTCTTCTTCTTATTCAGATTGTGCACCTAAGAATGGGGCATAAATTAAAATTGAGGAAAAACATTTGTAGAATAGATGTGAGGAAATGTGTCTTTAGCCAGCAGGTGGTTGATTACTGGAACAAATATCTGTCATTATGGAAGTTGACAGCTTAAATAAATTCAAGGCACAACTAGCCAAACTTTTGGAGTGTATGGCTGGGTGAAATGGGAAGGGTTTTTTTTTTTTTTTTTATTTTGGCTGATGCTGTATTAGCTTGATTCCTTGCATTGTATATCTCTACAGTTAATATATGGTTGTAATGTTCTTAAAGAAATTAAAACAAGGAAGCTAGCATGTACTCAGCTGCCCAACTCAGAACAAAAGCCAAACTCATGCTTTCCCAATAAAGAGGGTTGTGGTTCCATAGAAAATAGTTGTTTTTGGTGTTATTTAGTAGAGGAAAATGATATAAGGAAGCAAGCTTTATATAGCATCAGGGAGGGAAAAAATGTTCCTACCTCATATTTCTATCCCCTCTAATAATTTTCATAGTACTTCCTTAAATTTATTTAAACTACCCACTTTCATTAAACCAGATGGAAGTTTATCCTAACCACTTATTTTCTCTGGCGGAAAACAAATTTTTGTACAGATGTACAAAACCCTGCAACCATAATTTTCCAATTTACATTTATGCCCCTTAAGTCAGTGTCCAAGAAAGAGTAAGGATTCCATCAGCATGTGAAAAAGGAGGCACTCTCAGCTGCATGTGGGTCGTTATTATAGCAGGAGAAACTGATTTGTAGATTTGATGATCCATAGATGCCCTAACTGTTCTACTTCTGCAGAGATGAATACAAATATCTATATTTATATATGCAGGTTTTTATATACATATACATATTAACTTGCAAACACAGTTCTACAGTGTTAGGCAAAGTCAAGCACAGTCTGCATCACAGAAGATTGAAGGAAATCTATTGGGCTTTACATAGTTCACTGTAGCATGCCTGTCCTAAATGTCACTTGACTTTGCAATAATAAAATTAGGGGAAATGCTGTAGAGAAACCTGGATTAGCTGACCAATATGTCACATGAACAAAGAACTAAAGAAAAGAGAGGCTGAAGTCAGCAACCACTAGGGATGCATTTCATGAAAGTCAGGGGTTTGTCTTGAAGGTGCATTGGCTGTTTAATGCCATAGTGTAGCTGTGAGCCCTCACACTGCAATTCTTGCAGGTCATTTAACTGTGGTTGTTGGTGGATCTGATTCTACAAGATAGTTGCTGTTTGTTCAGATGGGTTGTCTCTTACTTTGGTGAACCCATTTGGAAGTAGCATCACAGCCAGCACTCCTCTCTCTTGAACGTGCACCATGTTATTGTTCATAATCAGCCCTTCCACTGTGAGAGCATTTTTGAATTCAAGGGAAGTTCCTATGAACTGAAGGTGTGAAGACTAAAGAAAAAGGCACCTAGGGCAGATGGAATCTATCCAGTTATATTAGGGGAGGCAACAAAGGAGGTAAATAAACCCTTAGTTATAATTATGAGAGCATCCTTGGATTTGGGAGAGGCCCCTATGAAGTGGAGAACAAATATATCCGCAATTTATGAAGGGGAGATGAAAAGGTGACATGAGTAATTACAAATCTATTAGCTTAACATCTGTTCCAGGGAAAATAATGGAATCACGATAAAGAAGTAATGCAGGACCTTTTCGACAGGCATGGAATTATACTGCAATCACAGCATGAATTTGTCAAGGGACTGTCTTGTCTATCCAATCTGATAGGTTTCTATAATGCAGTGACCAAGGAACTGGATGCAAAAAATATTTACATCATATACTTAGATTTCAGGAAGGCTTTTGATACTATTGCACATGGAAAACTACTGTACAAACTGGAGCAATATGGAATTAAGGGCAATTAAGTGCTATGAATAAAGGGATGGTTAAGTAGAAGACAGAGTGGGTATCAATGGGCACTGCTCTTTGTGGACTAATGTTATTAGTGAAGTTCCCCAAGGTTGATTAAGGGTTTGCTTACCTCCTTTGCTGCCTCCCTTAATAATTGGATAAATTCCATCTGCCCCACTGCCATTTTTATGTATATTCTCAACAATTTCTCCTCCACTTTCCTTTCAGTTATCACGAAGTCATGTACCTCCTCATTACAATTTGATAAACCACTGGCATCCCCTATCCTAAAGAATTCCTCATGTTTCCAGGGTAGTCAGCAAAAGGTTAGATCAGGTCAGTGGAATGGAACAAAATTACATTTTCATCCTATCAGAAAGAGGTTGTGTACAACCAAAAATAACTTTAAACTTTTTGACTTTAAAGGGAAAGTGTAACAGAAGGAAGATCCATCAGCGAATGACCATATGGAAAACACTTAAATAACTATAAGAGGTGCATCAGGGTTGTCAAAATCAATAAAATAAAACACTTGATTTGTCTATACAGTAATTTTAGTAGTATTGTAAACAAGTTAAATGAATTCAAGCCTTTTGATGAGGCCAATAAATGCTGATGTGGTTCAGATGGGAATAGGGCACACAGAAATAAGAGATGAAGAATTTCATTTAAGTGAATGCCGTGTGTTAAGGAGAAGTAAGGACAAGAGGATAATTCTCTTGATCAAAAGGTGTGTGAAAGTAATAAGAATCTTCCCTGAGTCAGGTCAAGTTAATATGAACGTTGAGTAGGTGTGACGTGAATGATTTTGCATTAAAGGGAAGATGATAGTAGGAGTATGTTATAGACCAAATATCTGAAAAGTACAAAAATTTCTTTAAGAAATTTGGATGACATGGCAATTTATGGCTATCTCATTATGGGCAACTTTTTTTTTTTTTTTTATGTAAACCCCAAACACGAGAGGTATTAGAACCAATAGTACTTAGTACCGTGCTTGGGTTGGAAGTTGAGAAGATAGAAGATATTTCTTGACATTGGACTTGAACTTCTGTAGACTGTAATTTTCAGGAAATATGTATGAAGGTTCCAGAAAACGGCAGTTGAATGAATAAACGAGGAAGATGAAAAGTTGGTTCTGTGAGTTTGAAGTTGGATAGTAAATGGATGGTGGCAGCACGTGTTCTCACTGTTTTGAAAGAGAGAGCGGGAATTATAGAAGCCAATTCAGAAGAACAGTGCCCACGTAAATATCTGTAGAAGAGGCATGCAGCAGAAACAGTACGTCTATGAGACAGCGAGTGGAGAGACTCTATGGATAAAGTTAGAGATGAATCATTAATTAACCTAATTAACCTAACTGCCCTCTTCTGAACGGAATCAAGAAGCCTGAGAGAGGTTTTGGAGGTACCACCCCAGATGTAGGAACAATATTCCATGGTAGGATGGATTTGCGATTTGTACAGAGTGAACAACTGTTTGGAAGAAAAGTAACACCGAGAGTGAAAGAGAAAACCAAGTTTTTTAGATGCAGAGGAAGAAATATTTGTAATGTGCTTCTGCCAAGAGAGATTTGAAGTCAGGGTAATCTCCAAAAGAGATCATTTTGCCTAAAAATCGGAGTGTCACCAAAGATAAACATAGGAGCAGAAGAATCCTTTTTGCGAGATATAAGACAAGACTGAGTTTTAGAAGGGTTGAAATCAACTAAGTTGTCTTTGCCCCACTGGAGAATTACCTGAAGATCGGCATTTAAGGAATTGGTAGCAAGAGATCAGAATGCTCGGCTACCATTAGGGCAAGAAGCAAGTTTTCTACTCTTAGCCTGTTCAAAATATAATTTGGACTGATTAATAACTGCTTTACAATTGTTGCAAGCTTTGGTGTAGGCAGAAAATGAAACTGAAGAATTAGAAACAAGCCAATTACGATATGCAACATTCTTCTCTTGTGGACAGCCTTAGCACATTTATTGGAAAACTAAGGTTTAGAAAAAGGACGCAATTTTAAAGTGGAGTGTGGGATAAAGGATTCCATTCCTACAAGAATAATTTCACTGACACGATCTGAGCAAACGTTGACATCAGAAGTTTTGAAACAGGAATCCAACCAAGGAATTGAAGACAAGAAATCTTGCAGGTCGTCCCATTTTGCATTCTTCTAATGCCAAACAATTCAAGGTTTGGAATAGCCATGAGATAAAGGCTCCATTGTAGAAGAGGCAATCACTAAGTTGTAATCTGAGGTGCGTAATCCGTGCTTCCCATATGCAGTACTTTACATTTGTCGATGTTAAACTTCAGTTACCACCTCTCAACCCATCTGCTCAACTTTTCAAGATCCTATTGCAGCAGCATACTGTCATTAGTGTCATCACCTTGCCGACCTTTGTATCGTCTGCAAACTTGGACATTAAGCTTAATATACCATCATCAATATCATTGATGAATACAGAAAACAACAACGGACCCAACACTTAACCCTGGGGACTCCACTAATAACATTAGTTCATGAAAAGCAGTGTCCATTGATTACCACTTTGTCTTCTCCCACTCAGCCATCCCTTTATCCATAGCAGCAGTTTGCCTCCAATGCCTCAGTGCTCCAATTTGTGCAGCAGTCTTCCATGTGCGACAGTATCAAAAGCCTTTCTAAGATCCACATATATGATATCAAATTATTTTTTGCATCCAGTTCCTTTGTGACTACATCATAGTATCCAATCAAATTGGTCAGGCAAGACTTCCCCTTAACAAATCCATGCTGTGTCCGAGCTATAACTAAAGTCTTGTCTAGATGATCCTGCAATGTTTCTTTAACCAGTGCCTCCATTAATTTCCCTGGAACAGAAGTTGAACTAACAGGTCTGTAATTACCTGTCCTCCCCCCTTGATCCTCCTTTGTGGATTGGGGTCACATTTGCACATCTCCAGTCCATGGGTACCTTACCTGAATTCAAGGGAGCTCTCATAATTATGGCTAAGGGTTTGCTTACTTCCTTTGCTGCCTCCTTCCTTCTAGAGTTTACATAAGTAAAGAACTCTTTGCTGTTTTTCTTTGCATCCTTTGCCAAAGATTTCTTTTGATTTGCCTAACCTCCTTTGTGACTTGGTTTCAGACCAATTTATATCTATCATAGGCATTTGTTAACTTATTTTATCCCATGCATTTTTTTCTCTAACACATGTCAAATTAGTTCATCTGACATCCGTTTAGGCCTAAATCTTGGTATGAAAAGCCTAGTAGCTTCCAAGATTAATTCTTTGAATTCTTCCCATTTTGAGAATGCTATTGGTAACATCATCAGTTGGTCCCACATATAGAATTTAAATGATGTCTCAAACCACTGTAGCAAAATTCCTTTCCTTTGCCCTTGATGGTAGTTACCTTTTTGAGGAAATCCTACTTCAGCACACTGTGATCACTGCCACCTAGTGGTTCCTTTTTCTGCATATTCTTAATGCATTAAGAATCACTACTGATAATCAGATCAAGAATATTACTCCCTCTAGTTGCCTCCCGAACATGCTGCTTTATAAAAAAAAAAATAATAATAAATAATCATCCAATAAATCCACCAAAGTCTTGCTAGGGTGTGAGTGACCAACCCACAAATTCCAGTTAATCTCTGGGAAATTAAAATCCCCCATTATAAGATACTGTGATTTACTAGCCCACTCTATTTCTCTGCACAATTGCTCATTATACTCATCAGATTCATTAGGCCTATAACACATACCCTATTCTCATTTTCCCTTTCCCAGTGCTTACATCACACCAAACAGACTCAACATTGCATTGTCCACCAACATCAATTAGATGCACTTCCTTAGATTGTGTTTCTTAATTAACAGAATAACCCCTTCTCCCTTCCTGTCCTTTCTGTACACATTGTACTCCCCAAATTCCGATTCTGCGTTGCTTATGTCTGTGTGACACCACGTCTCTGATATCCCAACAATATCTGCCTTTGATGTCTTGATCAGCACTTCAAGCTCATCAAATTTATTAACTATACTCCTAGCATTGGTGTACATGCAAGTATACATACACCTGTTTCTACCCTTAGCCTAACTCCTCCCATGTATTTACTTGTTCCACTGACTCGCAGCAGTCCTGGAAATCCCCATTGCCTTGCTTTCCAGGCTGCTGCTCAATTGCATTTCAATACAAGCAGTGCAAGAATCAATTTCACCTCTGCCAGCAGTTAATGTTAATCTATTAGCCTGTGTATCCCCCCCCCCCAAGCTAGCAGTTTTTCAACCAACCTAACTCTGCCTTGATAGCATCAGCAAATATTCTTGCACCCTGTGTATTTAAGTGTATCCCATCCCTGTAGAAGCAGTCTCTGCTGTTAACAAGCAATATTTTTATGTATAAAAAATTTTAAAAATTGTGTAAAATATATTGTTTCTAGGGGAGTTGAAATTCCCCCTCCCCTCCCCAGATGTCCCTCATTGGAATGCTAAGGATTTGGTCACTTTACTGTAGCCCCTCAGAAATGAGTGCTGGGTGCATGAGAATTATGAATCCCCCAACAATTTCAATTTTTTTATTTTCAAAAGTAGTAGTAGTGGCATGTGATGCAAGAAAGCAAGTGTATGAGCTTATGCAGCATCAGCCAAAAAAAAGAAAAATCACCATTCCCTCCAAATGCCAGTCCAGTTCCACCTATCAACTTCCACAACGACAGATGGAAGTTTGTTCCAGCAATTAACCACCCGCTGGCTAAAGGCAAATTTACTGTATTTAATTTTTATGCAAATAAAATTAACATACAACTGAAAATCGCTACTAGATGGTAGCTCATTTTAATATTACTGGTCATAAATTTCTTAATTAAAACATATTTATGGTTACAGAAAAAACGTAATTTATTTTTAGTGAACCATTTTTGTAAGGGTGGAGTGAATTAAACCCCTTTTGGTTCTGTTCGATTTATTTTATTTTTATGCAAATAAAATTAACATACAACTGAAAAACGCTACTAGATGGCGTGAAATGTCAGTTGGACTTGGTGGTTTCATGGAACCTGAATGGTATCTTAGTTTGTCGTGCGGTTTTTACATTTACCTTCGTTTAGGCGTTGCTGCCCAACTAATGTCAAGATATAACTGCAGCAAAATACACACAAAAGTTATCAAACAAACTCGGATTAAAATATATTCAGCTCAGACGCGAAGGGATCCAACTTTTAAGTGATTGCATTGGCTGGGAATCGAAATTATACGTATGGTAACTTGAAATTAAACATGGTACATTCTGATAATTGAATTATATATAGTAACTCAATTATCAAAGTAAACTTACTCACGTGCTCATTTATGTATCCGGCTTGATTTCTTCTATGTGACGAAGTATCTTCCTTTATCCTTTTTCTCTTTTGCTCATATTGAAAACTTTCATTTCTTTTCATTGTTCTTGAGGTTTCTATGCGTGAACTGAACGGGGAGAAATAGATTGGTCTAATTCGAAAAGGAATTAAATAAATCTTCGAAGTGTTAACGAATAAAACTTGTACGCATGTGTATGTTGGAGAAAATATTTTGTCCTCAGTAAAGTCATTTAAAATTTAGACTCTGTTCGCCCATAATATAAAAAATAAAGTATGAAAAAACGCAGTAAAATGTATCGCCGGTATGTCTAGTAACAGCCGTTCTTACTGCAGTGATATTGACCGCACGGAATTGCTAAGGAATGCTACCGTCCTTTCGTGTACGACAATTGTATGGGCCACCATATGTATAAGTAACAGTTCTGTTTGACGCAGTTCCGCTCTGATATCGATTTTTGCATTTATTTTAGCAAGAAGTAGTACAAAATTTGACCAATATATGTATTAGGTATAAAACAATAATCGTGCAATTTAACTTCAACCTGAACACTGAAGCAGTGATTCGAATTTGTAATATGTTATTTCTAAAGGACTTCGCTCATTCTGTTTTCTTGTTTCTATGCTTTTCGATCAGTAATTCAGAAAAGAATTTAAATAATAGTTAATCTCTACAACTCTTCCGGTTGAGTTTGAGGAGGCGTGATATCACTGCAGTGATCGACAAGTTTCGCTCCTCCCACTGCTCCGCGTTCAGTTTATGGTGTCACATGACCAATTTTTGCCATCGCTCGTGATCAAATTCCCGTGCGCCTTTGCAACAAGCAACGATTGCGAAATTGCGGAGAAGTTCGGGTACCAATTTCTACGGATGCGAAGATCGCTTGAGAACTACATAGTATTGTACGTGCTGGAAAATGATCAGTTACTGGGTATACAGAATATAAGCACCGTAATTTCAACCAATTTCGCCAAAACAGTACGGCGTTTTGGGTATTAAACTGTTTAATACATTTTTTTACTAAACGATGTGTCCAGAATTTTTCCGCAAGCTTAAGATAATATTTCCAATGCAAAGAAAATTATTATTAGCATATGGTGCACGTGATTTCAACAAATCGTCTTTAAGCCCCGATTTATTCTTCAAGCTGTTGTTTTTACTGAGTAAACAGAATCTAAATACCGTAATTTAAACAAATCGTCTTTAAGTTTCGCCACAACAGTGCGGCGTTTTGGGTATTAAACCATTTAATACATTTTTTACCAAACAGTGAGTATACAGAATCTAAGTAGTAGTAGTGGCATGTAATGCAAGAAAGCAAGCGTATGAGCTTATGCAGCATTAGCCCAAAAAAAATTTTTCACCCAACCATTCCCGCTAAATGTTTGTCTAGTTCTTCCTTAAATTTATTTAACCTATCAACTTCCACAACGACAGATGGAAGTTTGTTCCAGCAATTAATGACCCTCTGGCTAAAGGCAAATTTCTGCACATCTATTCTACATCTGTCTTTCCTTAATTTGAATTTATGCCCCCTTAGGTTTGTAATCTGAACAAGGGGAAGAATTCCATCAGAATTCGGCGTGCTCAACCCATTCAAGGCCTTATACACCTCAATCAGATCACCGTGCAGGTGCCTAGTCTCCAGCCATTGCAATTTGCAGAACTTAAGCTTCTCTCGGTAAGAGGATCCCTTCATTCCCCTCACAAATCTTGTTGCCCTTCTCTGTACACGCTCGAGCAAATCTACATCCTTCCTAAAATGAGGACTCCAGGCCTGTATGTAGTACTCAAGGCGTGGCCTGACCATGTCCTTATACAGAGGGACAATCACCTCTTTTCCCTGCTAGCAAAATTCCTATATATCATTGACAAAACCCCATTACCTGCCCTGGCAGCCTGTCTGCATTGCTCAGAAAACTTCATATCTGACTGCACAATTACTCCCAGGTCTTTCATTTTCTACCACCTTAAGTGTAGTACCACACGGTACGTTTCTCTGGGGTTACTTCTACCCATATGCAGTACTTTGCATTTGTCAAGGTTAAACTTCAGTTGCTGAGTACTAATGCTGAGTACAAGGTTAAACTTCAGTTGCTGAGTACAAGGTTAAACTGAGTACTAATGGCACATGTAAAGTCTATCTGACGAAACGTTTTCAAACACTTATAATTATTCATGACTTGGGCTGGAATAGTAAAGACGGCCAACAGTACAATTTTTCACTCGAGAGGCTTCCACATAACCAATCTATTTGTTTGTACTATTTATGTTGAAATGAACAATTGCCTACTTTTGTCTTAATGGCTTGGGATGGCCTGTCAATAATTTCTCTCCGCTCAGCGATGTTTTGCCTTCCAAATGGTTTTTCTTTCAATGATTGCCCAGGGGCTCACATCCGGTGAGTGGGCTTGGCACACCCAGGGTCCTGAGCTGGGTATCATCATTCTTTTTTCTTGGTGATTCCCTTCTACTTTTGACTCTCTCTCAAGGTAACTTGGAGATTTTTTTTGCTGGTGCAGCACAAGCCTCAGGCTTCCTTGCAACACATAGCTAATAATAATAATAACACTAAATCATCCATCTTGTATATGATTTCAAAATAATAATATGTAACACTAATTCTTAACAATCACAGTATATATGCAGCGAACCAGCATGCAAAACAACAAACTGAAAGGAAGCAAGATGCTACCTATCGCTAGTATTTTAAATTAAAACTCTTACCAAGCCGAGAGACATTGACACGAATTAAAATATTTTGTCTTTACATAAGTCATTAATAGATATAAATATTATTTTTTATACAGAAAGTGAAAGATTAGATGAAAACAGCAATTTGTAACTGACATACAAGCAAAAAAAGTTAGTGAGTGATAAACTTGAAATACATAACATTACTTGTTTTCAGATACGAAGACTTGAGCTTCTATACGTCTACAGTACTGCCAATGCAATTCTTATGAAATGCAAATATGAAAATTGAATGAATAAAAGTACGAAATTCATAATTTTCATCCATTTCCTTGACTCATGCTATGCATGAGTGCTGCAGTCGCTACTGATATATATATATATATAGGCAAGTAAAAATTGAAGAAGGGAATGGGCTAACAAACTCAACTATGAAAAACCTGGAGGGTAAATTAAAAATAAAATAAAAAGCAGTACTTAATGCTGTAGATCCCGTGATTTCAACAGGTCAACCGTTGAAACTACAGGAAACAGCAAAAAGGCCTCTGTTTCTGACATGAAATATACGTAGCACATTAAACAGTGAAGCCATATTGAATTTTGAATTAAGCGGTAGTGGAGTAGTGAGGGCAAGAGTAACACTAACCTATATTTCATGGCTGACCCAACAGAAGGAGAGAATGAGAAAAGGAGAAAAGGTTTTTCTCAGTTTAGTAGGTTTTTTTTTTTTTTTTTTCAAGTTAAACTTAAACATATGTATACTAAAGAGGTTAGGTTATATTCTGCAGCTATTTGGGAAGGACTCATGAAAAAGTTTTTTTTTTTTTCCCCAAGTTAATCTTTAGTATATTTAAGTTAGCAGCTTGAATTCCATTCTGGTTTAATCTTTAATATATGGTACCTTACCCCCTCCCTTTGCCGCTGGATTGAAATCAGAATATCATTTTATATACAGGTAGTTCTCGACTTTACGAGTTAATTCGTTCCTAGTGCACACTCGTAAATCAGGAATTATTTCCCACAGACATAAGGTTAAAAATAGGGGTTACGTTCTGAACAATGAAATTAGTTAGCTAATTAGTTTGTTTAAACAATGATTGATTTATCAAAAGAAATGAAACCATAGCCTGTAAAACCAAGCAAATTATAATAATATAGAAATTATTTACGACTTACAAATGTTAAAGAAAGTTTATTCTTCATCATAATCATCGACTAAATGCACATTCATTGATCACTCATTATATATCAGGCTCGGCATGCGTTGGTTTGTTGCACAAGGAGTCTTCTTCAGAAATGTTTCAAGACGCATTTGTTTCCAAGATAATCTTCTCTTTTAATTATAAATTTCACGATTGCATACATAAGCATTTTTTAACGGCACACATAAATTGCAACTAACACAATTTGCGTGGAGTAACAAGTTTACGAAGCTTAAAAAAAAAAAAGAACGAAGAGAATATTCTGAAAATTTATTTGTTTTTTTTTTATTCAATTGATTATTTCAGTAAAGGGGGAAATACATATCACCATAATAACATAAAAACCACACAATTCCAGCTATCAGTATTTTCGCAAATGCAAGAAGAGAGAGATTACTACCAGTTTATAATTGCTTGCAGTAAGTAACAGAAAAGCCCAATAAACCGGAAAGTGCAAATTTTTTTATTGTTTTATGGTCGTGACCTCCAGAAACGTGCTTTAGAAAAATATCACAAAGGCTTTCAAAATCGATTCTTAGAACAGAACATATTTTTTCGTTGAAAGTGTAGTGCATTTTAATGATTTGAATTGGTAACTAATACAATTTACAAACCACGCTCACGATCTTTTATATGGCCTTAAGGTCATGCTCGTGACCTTAAAAATGACATTTTAGAGAGATAAATCGCTTAGTTATACAGCGAAAATTTCAACTTCCAAGATCTTGAAACGAAAAACCAAAAAACGTGTTATTGGGTTCACATTATGGTATTTTAACGATACAATGGTTTCTCTGGAACTGATTAATATCGTAAGGCGGGGTGCACTGTATTGTATAGCTACGCACATGGTTTGGAATGCGGTACAATGTTTATGAATGTTCAACATTCATTTTTTGCAATTAATGTTCGTATTTGCAATTTTGTTGATACTTGATACTTCGGGGAAAAAAAAACTCGTAAACCCGGGAACTCATAAAGCGAGAACTGACTGTATATAGATATATATATTGGAATTTTCTCTGATGATAGTTGGATTTAAATATTAAATTTTTAAATAGCGTAAATGAGGGTATTAGGTATTTGAACAATAGATTCAATGGAACTTTATCTACTCCAGTTATAAACAATGCACATATGCAATTTTTCAATTAACAAAATAAAATACACAGTAACAGATTGAGAAATTATAAAATTAAACAAGAATACAGTAGCTACAATAGGACAAGATCTCAAGATATTAACAATTTTGAAAACCTCCTCACTGAATAGGATACAGATCCCATTAATATTAGTAAAATAATAAGAGGAGTTTACCTCAATATATCCTATTAATGTAAAAAGCATACATAACACCCTGTTTGCACTAAAACATAGTAAGATAAAAGCCCTAAACAAGTTATACCATAAAATTTCTAATTAAAATACAGTAAACCCCACTATTCGCGGTATCTGTATTCGCGATCGCCGATTTAATATAAAATGAAACCTAAAAAAATGTGAATTTTAAAGCGCCGTGAATATTTTCCGCCATAAAAAACATGGGCGTGGCTAAAATCATCTTTCCCGGTCAAAACAGCACTCAGTGAGTGGGAGGAGAGGGGTGACAAAATCGTGAGCGTAGATGTTTCTCGCTAATCCTTGTTCAGTATGTGTTATCGTTTGTCATGGAAGGTTTCGTCGTTTGCTTTTAATTTATATGCTTATAAATTGAATACATTTATCAATTTGTAAATTGATATGCTTACAAAAATTATAAATCTACCGTTTTGCAGTGTAAAACAACTTTTTCGAGTGTGTTAACGGAAGAAAGTGACTTTATTGTGGACATGTTCTTTCTAACCTATACAAAAATATGGCTACGAATAACAAGAGAAATGTGAAAATATCAAAGAAGGTTATGACATTAGCGAATAAAATTGAGTTATTAGACAAAATTTCTAATGGTGAAAGTGTCTCCTCAGTGGCAAAACATTATAAAATCAATGAGTGAACGGTACGATCAATCAAAAAATCGGAAGAAAAAATCCGCCGTAGTGTCCGTGAAAACGCGTAATTGCTTCAAAAATTTGCTCTGTAACTTGTGATGTTCAATTAGAAAAAATGGAAAAGGCTTTAAATCTGTGGATAGAAGACCGAACTGAAAATAAAATTCCGTTAAGTTCACTCATCATTCGTGAAAAGGCAAAACTCCTTTATCAACACTTTAGCGAAACTGGTGATAGCACTGGTGGGATGTTTTTTTTTTTTGCTAGCAAGCAAAGGCGCTGGTTTGAAAGATTTGTTTGAAATTTCTAATAAATATTACATTTAATATTAAATTGTTTCTTATTTTCATTTCGATGCCATATGCTTGCATTTCACTATGTACAGTCATATTATGAAGGTACATATAATACATACATAGACAAAATTTTAGACTAGTTTTTCTTATATATTTCATACTTTGGAACGGAACCCCTTTATTACTATGGAAGCCATTAATCAGTATTCGCGACATTTCTCAGGAACGTAACCCCCGCTATTCGCGGGTTTACTGTATACATCATAAACACACTTTAAAAGATATCATTAAATTCAGAATTGGATTAGTATACCATGAAAATACAACCAAAGAGTATTGCACAATAAAATTTCTAAATCGGGTCTACGATTATGTTAATCTCAGAAATATCATGTATAAAACTAAAACATACCTTCCAATAAATAATAGTATAGAAATCAGACATAGATATGACAGACCCATAGGGATGACTATCTATAACTATAAAAACACAGTAGCCAATATGGACACTGCACATCAACCCTGTTTCTATCATGAAGAAAAATACAAAAATTATATAGATCCACATCACAACCATATACTTACCAGTGACCTTAAAATTATTGAAGACAATACCCTACAAAAAGTGATGAGCAAAGTAACAAAATTCAGACCCAACTCCAAAATTTGCTTAAAAAACATACACAACTCCATTAATATATATATATTGCAATTCACTTACAAAACTACATACAAATACAATGCCCCAGTGGAAGCGTTTCAAAGATGAATTAATATTACCATAAAGCTTATCTTAACTAGATTCAGAGACATCATGACACACTAATATGATCACAATTTAAAAAGTATTAAACAAAAAATCAAAAACCTACAAAATAAGTTCGTTATCACCAATACAGACAAAGCTAATAACAATTTCAGCATCATTTATAAGAGATTCTATATAGACACCCTAAAACAGGAATTAGACCACGTGACACTTATAAGTTCATCAACTCCACCCCTAACACAATTACTAAGAAACTAATAGCATTACACAATAAAATTAAATTAAAAATAGATAAAACCCAATACCCATACATTTACTGGATTCCCAAATTCCACAAAGATGCAACGGGGAAAAAATTCATCACCACATGCAGGAACAGCTACAACAAAACATCTAGCAAAATAATGGAAACTAAATTATAACAACTACCAATCTCACAAACACAAAATTCATCTCCAATAACAGGCAGTGCATTGAATATATTAGAAACAACCATATTAACAAATTTTACACATATGACTTCAAAAACTTGTTCACCAGAATAACACACGACAATTTGATAAAAGTACTATCTGAATATTACAAAGAATATCAAGATAAACTAGGATGCAAAAAATAGTACTGGATAGACTTTATCAACTTGAGTGTAAAAAATAACTACATACAGATGAGTAATAGTATCTACAAATAAGAGGCATGGCTATAAGTGCAAGTAGTTCTTGCTCTGTTTGCACTTTTATGAAAATAAGATTAAAGAAGACATCACTTACTACAGGTACATTGATGATGTACTTGTCATCAACTATGCATATTTCGACAGCATGGCTAAGAAAATTTATCCCAAAGAACTGACTATAGAAAGAACCAACACAGAAAGCAACCTACAAGCCACCTACCTCGATAGTCAAATCACAATAGCAAACAACCTAGTACACACCAGATACTACAATAAAAAGAGACCAGTTTAGCTTCCCAGCTATTAAGCTAACAAACTGGGAAACTAATTTAGCCAAGAATATACGTGGAAACGTGATTAGAAACAAAACCAACAGAATTATACACATATGCAATAACCTAGAAAACATGATGGAAACATTAAAAAAAACTGAAAAATATCCTCATCAATAACAAAATACCTGACAATTACATCAGACACCATATAAATGCAGCCGCACAAGTGAAATGCAAGCAGAGATCATGGAAAAAATCTTTTCCAGGGAATATATATGCTCTAATTAGAGCAGAAAATTGGCCCTTCGTTTGAACCCCAGGTTAATTACACATAGGTGAGGCTCGTCACCTATCCGCACGGTACCTGGATGTTCAAAATCAAATCTCCACTAGCAGAGTTATTGACACCATGAATATAAATACAGTTCATCATCACTGTGCATTCCACAAAAGCAAATATATAGAATTAATTATTACAGCATCAATGCAAAAACGAGACTTATTTACAAATAAGGAATATAACGAGAAATCACAGGGTTAAGATTCACAATGAAGGAGGCTGTATATATTTGTAAACAGTTATCTCCAAGGGCACATACAGGGCTCTCATGCCTTAGAAAAGCATTGCTGGTCCAGCCCTAGGGAAAATATGATTCATTTTAATATCTATCATTTCAATTTATTTCTATTATTTTTCATTTTCAGTTTAATTTTAACATCTATCATATCAATTTATTTCTATTATTTCTCATTTTTAGTTTAACTTAATGCATTAAACATAAATATAAATATTAAAATCATATTGTATCTGCTTCCTACAATAAAACAAGCAAAAATATACAATTTTCCCAAGCTTTAAATTATAATTTAACATCCAGTCCACTCTCAGGAATGCAGAGCATTAGATTTTGCCTACGGCAAGTTAAACTATCACACCACGGATAAAACCTAGTCATCATCATCATTAGCCATTTTCAATCCACTGCAGGATGAAGGCCTCTCCAGCAACTTTCCAGTTCCTTCTGTTTTAGGCACTGGCCATCCATTTACTACCCACAAACTCATGAATTTCATCTATCCATCTCCGCCTTTGTCTTCCAGGATTTCTTCTAGCTCCTCTTGGATACCATTCAGTTATTTTCTTAGTCCATCTGTCATCACGTCTTCGAGCTATGTGTCCCGCCCAAGACCATTTTAGTTCTTTAGTTTTGATAAGAATGTCCTTTACTTGAGTTTGCTGCCTAATCCATGTGTTTCTCTTCTTATCTAACAGTCTGATTCCCAATATAATTCATTCCATTCTTCGCTGTGTAGTTCTCAGCTTCTCTTCCATTCTTTTGGTGAGTGCCCAAGTTTCACTTCCATAAGTCATGGTGGGGAGTATACATTGGTTCATTATTTTACGTTTCAGACAAACTCGGTCCTTGAGGTTGTCACAGACATTCTCTCAGATATGCCAGACAAGCTGTTCTTGCTACCTGGAAGTCTAAAACGCTGATGGAACTGATATTCGGGTGACACTCAAGTCAAAGTGGACCCAATTTCGGCGAAGGCGTAATCTGCCTTCGCCTGCCTAACCTCCTTTGTAACTTGGTTGCATATCAACTTGTATCTATCATAGGCTTCTGTGTCATGTGTTAATACTTACAAATTAACACATGACACAGAAGCCTATGATAGATACAAGTTGATATGCAACCAAGTTACAAAGGAGGTTAGGCAGGCGAAGGCAGATTACGAGAAATCCTTGGCAAGGGATGCAAAGAAAAACAGCAAAGAGTTCTTTACTTATGTAAACTCTAGAAGGAAAGGGATGAATCAGATTGGTCCACTTGATATTGATGGGTCAAGTGTTGATGATCCTGCTCAGGTGGCTAACAAACTAAATGAATATTTTGCATCGACATTCACACATGAGGAGTTATTCAGCAAGGGGAATGCCAGAGGTGTATTCAACTCTAGCAGTAAGTTACAGAATCTTGAAATAACTGGGAGTAAAGTGGAGGAGAAACTGTTGAAGATAAACACAAGAAAGGCACCCGGGGTGGATGGGATCTATCCAGTTATATTAAAGGAGGCAGCAAAGGAAGTAAGCAAACCCTTAGCCATAATTATGAGAGCTTCCTTGGACTCAGGGGAGGTACACATAGACTGGAAATGTGCAAATGTGACCCCAATTCACAAAGGAGGATCAAAGGCTGACACAAGTAATTATAGACCTGTGAGCTTGACTTCTGTTCCAGGAAAATTAATGGAGGCACTGGTTAAAGACGCACTGCAGGATCATTTAGACAAGACTTCAGTTATAGCTCACACACAGCATGGTTTTGTTAAGGGGAAGTCTTGCCTGACCAACTTGATTGGATACTATGATGCAGTCACAAAAGAACTGGATGCAGGGAATAACTTTGATATTATATACTTGGATCTTAGAAAAGCTTTTGATACTGTTGCACATGGAAGACTGCTACACAAATTGGAGCAGTGTGACATTGGAGGCAAATTGCTGCTATGGATAAAGGGGTGGTTGAGGGGGAGAAGACAGAGAGTGGTAATCAATGGACACTGCTCATCGTGGACTGATGTTATTAGTGGAGTCCCTCAGGGCTCAGTGTTGGGTCCATTATTGTTTTCTGTATTTATAAATGATATTGATGATGGTATATCGGGATTAATGTCCAAGTTTGCAGACGATACAAAGGTTGGCAGGGTTGTCAAGGACACTACTGACACTATGCTTCTGCAACAGGATCTGGAAAGGTTGAGCAGATGGGCTGAGAGGTGGCAAATGAAGTTTAACATTGACAAATGTAAAGTACTACACATGGGAAACAGCAACCCCAGAGCAACGTATCAACTCTATGGTACAACACTGACAGTGGTAGAGAATGAAAGGGACTTGGGGGTGGTTGTGCAGGCAGATATGAAGTTCTCTGAGCAGTGCAGACAGGCTGCAAGAGTAGCTCATGGAGTATTGTCAATGATATACAGGAATTTTTCCAGCAGGGATAAGGAGGTGATTATTCCATTGTATAAGGCGATGGTCAGGCCACACCTAGAGTACTGTATACAGGTCTGGAGGCCTCATTTCAAGAAGGATGTAGAGCTGCTGGAACGAGTACAGAGAAGGGCAACAAGATTAGTGAATGGAACAAAGGGGTGCTCTTACGAAGAAAGGCTTAAGTTTTGCAAATTACAGTGTCTGGAGACTAGGCACCAGCGAGGTGATCTGATAGAGGTGTATAAAGCCTTGAATGGTTTAAGCATGCTCAATGCTGATGGGATTCTTCCTCTAGCTCAGAATAATCACCTGAGAGGGCATAAATTCAAATTGAGGAAAGACAGATGTAGGATAGACGTGCGGAAATTTGCCTTTAGCCAGCGGGTGGTTGGTTGGTGGAACAGACTTCCATCCCTTGTGGTGGAGGTTGATAGCCTAAATAAGTTTAAGGCTCAGCTGGACAGGTATTTTGAACGAACAGAGGGGTGAAGTGGAAGTGGTTTTTTTTTTTTTTTTTTTCGGCTGATGCTGTATAAGCTTGCTTTCTTGCATCAAATGCCTCTGCTAATGCTATGTCCGGACGGTCTATGACAGCCAAATCCTCTGTTTGCACCTTCACGATGTTGGACTATTAGTAATCCTGGGTATAACCTTCATACACAAGTACATGGTGGGTGACCACCCAGGTGTGAACCAACATAAGCAGGGGTCGAGGTGTGGCGCCCACACCACATGGAGGAACGCCGCCCCTCTATGTTACCAGGCAGTACTAAGTGGTAGATGACTCTCATCAATCGGTGAAATACCACCACTTTGCTTATTGGAGGCTTGAAGTGGTGGAACCCATGTTTAGTCTCTAGAGCTAAGTTCCGGCCAACCCTTCCCTATCTCTTCCATCATGCAGTATGATTGATGATTTTTGAGGTTATGATGAATGTCGTGGCGAGATCCAATATTCCTTACATTTCGAGAGTACAGCTCTAAAACGATGTTCGCAGGCTGGCCGCTAGTTAGTACACCGGACTTAACCTATTGGTAACTCTCTAGGAAGCTTCAGGATCAGCTAGTGTATTATCTTGCTACCTCTACTCTGCAAGATTCCAGGTTTTCTTCTAGCTCCTCTTGGATACCATTCAGTTATTTTCTTAGTCCATCTGTCATCACATCTTCGAGCTATGTGTCCCGCCCCAACATAAGCAGGGGTCGAGGTGTGGCGCCCACACCACATGGAGGAACGCCGCCTGGAGGGAGTCCGAGTAGTGTGTATGCGGGGAGCATTGTCTGAGGCCACGTTATGTCAAGGATCTGGGTATATTCTTACCACATGTACGCCATATCCAAAAATTTCATTACTTCATACAGCATGTCCCACCCACTTTTTCTTACTATTGAATACATCATGAATTGTCAAAATAATAGAGCAACCTTATCTGCGAAAAGATCTAAACCTCCCAAGGACTTCCTAATTCATTTCACAAATATACGTGGTCTCAATTCTAATCTCAACGATGTCCATTTCCACTTGCAGTCTTCCAAACCCCATGTACTTTTTCTGACAGAATCTCAGTTATCAGTTGATTCAACTACTGCTCATCTCAGATGTCCAAATTATTTGCTGTATGATTCCTTTTGCCTCAAAGGTGGTACGTGTGCATATGTCCGTTCTGATATTCCCTGTCAGAGACTTGGCAATTTGGAATCTCCTCTCTTTGATCTTCTCTGGCTTAAAATTTCTCTACCTCATTGTGTAAAATTCATCTGTTGTCTCTACCGTTCTCCCAACTCCACTAATCACTTGGAGCTCTTTGACTTTCTCCAGTCCAACTTTCCTAACAGTGAGGTAATTTTCCTTGGTGATTTTAATGTTCACAACTCCAGCTGGCTTCCATTTTCTAGTCACACCGACCCAGCAGGTCGAGATGCTGAGGCTTTTGCAATTACTAATGACCTAGCACAGATTGTTCATTTACCTACAAGGATACCGGACAATCCTAATCATACAGCCAATACGCTTGATCTTTTTCTCACAAACAACCCTTCTAAGTACAAGGTCGAAGTGAGAGGTCCTTTAGGCACTTCAGATCACAACTTGGTGATTGTCTCTTCTCCAATGGAACCTTTATCTCATGCCTATTCCCAACCTCGTGTTGTTTGGCATTACAAGAATGCAAAATGGGATGACCTGCGAGACTTCCTTTCTTCTTCTCCTTGGTCTGATTACTGTTTCAAAACTTCTGATGTCAACGTTTGCTCAGATCGTGTCAGTGAAATTATTCTTGCAGGAATGGAATCCTTTATCCCACACTCCACTTTAAAATCTCGTCCTTTATCTAAACCTTGGTTTTCCAATAAATGTGCTAAGGCTGTCCAAGAGAAGAACGTTGCATATCGTAATTGGCTTGTTTCTAATTCTTCAGTTTTGTTTTCTGCCTACACCAAAGCTCGCAACAATTGTAAAGCAGTTATTAATCAGTCCAAACTAGAGTTTGAACAGGCTAAGAGTAGAAAACTTGCTTCTTGCCCTAATGGTAGCCGAGCATTCTGGTCTCTTGCCAAAGTATTGGCCGCAACTTTTGCCCATCTCTGCTCCCACCTCTGTCCAAACCAGATGGTTCTGTTGTCACTTCAGCCAAGGATAAAGCTGACCTGCTAGCATCCCATTTTTCTTCGGGCTCATGTATTAATGATCTTAGTAAAACACCTCCCACCATTCCTAACACGCTCCATTCAATACCTCCTGTGGTCTTCCGTCAAATGGATATCAGAAGGATTTTGATGAATCTTGATGCTAAGAAAGCTCCAGGTCCTGATGGTATTTCTCCACTTGTTCTCAAAACCTGTGCTCCTGAACTTACGCCTATTCTTTGCCGCCTTTTTTCACTTTCTTATTCCAAAGGTGTTTTTCCTTCTGCTTGGAAATTTGCTCATATCCAGCCAGTTCCTAAAAAGGGTGACAAATCCCTCCCATCCAATTATCGTCCCATTGCAATTACTTCTACTCTCTCTAAAGTAATGGAGAAATCAATTAACCGCCAACTCTTCAACTACCTAGAAACCTTCCGTCTGATCAACGATCGCCAGTATGGATTCCGTCAGTGTCGATCCACTGGTGATATTCTGGCTTATGTTACCCATTTATGGACTAATTCAATGGAAAGGTTCGGTGAAACACAAGTAGTTGCTCTTGACATATCAAAGGCTTTCGATCATGTTTGGTATAAAGGTCTTCTAAACAAGCTTCCATCTTATGGAAGCTTGTTTAAAAGATTCCATCTAAAAACAGTTTGCCAACTGTTTTTAGTAATTGGTTATCCATTTTTCTCTCTGATCGCTCACTGAGGGTGATGGTAGATGGCTCTCTGTCTTCTAACTTCTCCACTAATGTCGGTGTCCCCGAAAAGGTTCAGTTCTTTCCCCCACTCTTTTCCTCTTGTATATTAATGACCTTCCATTGACTGGAAATCCTAGCCATAGTTTTGCCGATGATAGCACATTGCATTCCACTTTCCATTTTGAGAAACCTTGTCCTGCTCAATGAGCTTCAATTTTTCAAAAATTTGCTACCAATTCCTTAAATGCCAACCTTCAGGTAATTCTCCAGTGGGGCAAAGACAACTTAGTTAATTTCAACCCTTCTAAAACTCAGTCTTGTCTTATATCTCGCAAAACGTTTGGTGTGACATAAGCATAGGGAAATCAAAATTGAGAGTAGGAGTGTGCTATAGGCCTAATGACTCTGATGAGTATAATAAGATATTGTACAGGGAAATAGAGTGGGCCAGTAAATCAGAGAGTCTTATAATGGGGGACTTTAATTTCCCAGATATTGACTGGAATTTGTGGGTTGGTCACTCGCACATTAGCAAAGCTTTTGTGGATTTATTGCATGATTGTTTTCTACATCAGCATGTTCGTGAGGCAACAAGAGGGAGTAATACTCTTGATCTGATTATCAGTAGTGATTCTTCATGCATTAAGAACCTGCAGATAAATGAACCACTAGGTGGCAGTGATCACAGTGTGTTGAAGTGGGATTTACTCAAGGAGGTAACTACCATCAGAGGTAAAGGGAAGGGTTTTTGTTTTCGTAAAGGCGACTATGATGGTCTGAGACAGTATTTAAATTCTATACAGTGGGACCAACTGATGATGTTACCAACAGCAAACTCAAAATGGGAAGCATTCAAGGAACTAATCTTGGAGGCTACCAGGCTTTACATACCAACTAAGAAATATTGTTCAAGGTTTAGGCCTAAATGGTTGTCAGATGAACTAATGAGACATGTGGCAGAGAAGAAAAATGCATGGGATACATACAAATTAATGGGTGACATGGAAGCCTATGATAGATATAAGTTGGTCTGTAACCAAGTCACAAAGGAGATTAGGCAGGCAAAGGCAGACTATGAAAAATCCTTGGCAAAGGATGCAAAGAAAAACAGAAAAGAGTTCTTTACATACTTGAACTCGAAAAGGAAAGGGATGAATCAGATTGGTCCACTGGATATTGATGGTTCAACAGTTGAGGATCCTGCTCAGGTGGCTAACAATCTAAACGAGTATTTTGCATCCACATTCACGCATGAGGAGTTATTCAGGAAGGAGAATGATGTAGGTAAAGTAAACATTGGCAGTGAGCTGGATGATTTTGTAATAACTGAGAGGAAAGTGGAGGAGAGATTGTTGAGGATAAACATAAAAAAGGCACCTGGGGTGGATGGGATCTATCCAGTTATATTAAAGGAGGCAGCAAAGGAAGTATGCAAACCCCTAGCCATAATTATGAGAGCTTCTTTGGACTCAGGGGAGGTACCCATAGACTGGAGATGTGCAAATGTAACCCCAATTCACAAAGGAGGATCAAAGGCTGACACAAGTAATTATAGACCTGTTAGTTTAACTTCTGTTCCAGGTAAATTAATGGAGGCACTGGTTAAAGAAGCACTGCAGGATCATCTAGACAAGAATACAGTTATAGCTCAGACGCAGCATGGTTTTGTTAAGGGCAGGTCTTGCCTGACCAATTTGATTGGATACTATGATGTAGTCACAAAAGAACTGGATGCAGGGAATAACTTTGATATTATATATTTGGATCTTAGAAAGGCTTTTGATACTGTTGCACATGGAAGACTGCTGCACAAATTGGAGCAGTGTGGCATTGGAGGCAAATTGCTGCTATGGATAAGGGGATGGTTGAGTGGCAGAAGACAGAGAGTGGTAATCAATGGACACTGCTCAACGTGGACTAATGTTATTAGTGGAGTCCCTCAAGGTTCAGTGTTGGGTCCGTTGTTGTTTTCGGTGTTTATGAATGATATTGATGATGGGATATCAAGTTTAATGTCCAAGTTTGCAGATGATACAAAGGTTGGCAGGGTCGTTAAGGTCAATACTGACGCTATGCTGCTGCAACAGGATCTGGAAAGGTTGAACAGATGGGCTGAGAGGTGGCAAATGAGGTTTAACATCGACAAATGTAAAGTGCTGCATATGGGAAACAGTAACCCCAGAGCAACGTATCAACTCTGTGGTACTACACTGACAGTGGTGGAGAATGAAAAGGACCTGGGGGTAATTGTGCAGGCAGATATGAAGTTCTCTGAGCAGTGCAGACGAGCTGCAAGAGTAGCTCATGGTGTCTTGTCAATGATATACAGGAATTTTTCTAGCAGGGATAAGGAGGTGATTATTCCCTTGTATAAGGCAATGGTAAGGCCACATCTTGAGTACTGTATACAGGTCTGGAGGCCTCATTTCAAGAAGGATGTAGAGCTGCTGGAACGGGTACAGAGAAGGGCAACAAGATTAGTAAATGGAACAAAGGGTTGCTCTTACGAAGAAAGGCTTAAGTTTTGCAAATTACAGAGTCTGGAGACTAGGCACCAGCGAGGTGATCTGATAGAGGTGTATAAAGCCTTGAATGGTTTGAGCATGCTCAATGCCAATGGGATTCTTCATCTTTCTCAGAATAATCACCTCAGAGGGCATAAATTCAAATTGAGGAAGGACGGATGTCGGATAGATGTGCGGAAATTTGCCTTTGGCCAGCGGGTGGTTGGTTGGTGGAACCGACTTCCATCACTTGTTGTTGAAGTTGATAGCCTAAACAAATTTAAAGCTCAACTGGACAGGTATTTCGAACGAACGGAGGGGTGAAATGGGAGTGGGTTTTTTTTTTTTTTTTTGGCTGATGCTGAATAAGCTTGCTTTCTTGCATCATATGCCTCTGCTAATGCTAAAAGGATTCTTCTGCTCCTATGCTTATCTTTAGTGACACTCCGATTTCTAGACAAAATGATATATCTCTTTTGGGGATTACCCTGACTTCTAATCTCTCTTGGCACAAGCACATTACAAATATTGCTTCCTCTTCATCTAAAACACTTGGTTTTCTCTTTTGCTCTTGGCGTTACTTTTCTTCCAAACAGCTGCTCACTCTGTGTAAATTGCAAATACGCCCTGCCATGGAATATTGTTCCCACATCTGGGGTGGCGCCCCCAAAACCTCTCTCTCAGGCTTCTTGATTCCATTCAGAAGAGGGCAGTTAGGTTAATTAATGATTCATCTCTAACAGTCTCTCCACTCGCTTTCTCATAGACGTAATGTTTCTGCTGCATGCCTCTTCTACAGATACTTCCATGGGCACTGTTCTTCTGAACTGGCTTTTATAATTCCCGCTTTCTCTCTCTTTCAAAACAGTCCGAACATGTGCTGCCACCAGCCAACATCCATTTACTGTCCAACTTCAAACCCACAGAACCAACTTTTCATCTTCCTCATTTATTCATTCAACTGCCGTTTTCTGGAACAACCTTCCTTCATACGTATTTCCTGAAAATTACAATCTACAGAAGTTCAAGTCCAATGTCAACAAATATCTTCTTTCGTCTTCTGAACCTCTAACCCAAGCCAAGCACGGTACTAAGTACCATATGTTCTAATACTTCTCGTGTTTGGTGTTCACGTAAAAAAAAAAAAAAAAAAAAAAAAACACTCATCAGATTCATTAGGCCTATAACATGTACCTATCTCATTTTTCCTTTCCCAGTGCTTATGTCACACCAAACAGACTCAACGTTGCATTGTCCACCAATATCAATTGGATGCACTTCCTTAGATTTTGTTTCTTAACTAACAGCATAACCCCCTCCTCCCTTCCTGTCCTGTCTATCCTATCTGTACATATTATACTCCCCAAATTCCAGTTCTGCACTGCTTATATCTGTGTGACACCATGTCTCTGATGTCCCAACAATATCTAGCATTGGTGTACATGCATGTATTTCTACTCTTAGTTACCCTGAAACAGCCCATGTATTTACTTGTTCCAATGTGACTCCCAGCTGTCTTGGAAATTCCCATTGCCTTGCTTTCCAGGCTGCTGCTCAATTGCATTTCCATATAAGTAGGGCAAGTATTACTTTTACCTCTGCCAGTGGCTACTCTTAATCTATTAGTCCGTGTTCCCCCCCCCCACAAGCTAGCAGTTTTCCGACCCAACTAACTCTGCCTCGATAGCATCAGCAAATATTCTTGCACCCTTTCTACTTAAGTGTTTATCATCCCTGTAGAAGCAGTCTCTCCTGTTGACAAGCACAGACCATGCTGAGAAAAATTCTACCGCTTGAGCCTTGCGCAGTTTCTCCAGGGCTGAATTGATTGACAAGGCTCTCATCATATACTCCTTACTATCGTGTCTGGGCAGAATTGCAGATACTTTCAAATTGAACCCAAACTGACGGCTTTTTTCCAGCATTGTCTTCTACTTGTTAAGTAATTCTGTCGGTCTCCTACTCTTAATATCATTAGTGCCAACGTGTACAACAATATCACCCTTTGTGCCCTTAAAGGATGATATCTGCCCTACAGCATCATCAACCTTTGCCCCTGGCAGACATACCCTGGTCCTGTTCCATCTATCCTTTTTGCACATTATGTTCCCCGTTTCCCTGACAATAGTCACAACAACTAGTTCCTTTGGAACCAGCGCATTCTGCCTTGGGGGTTGCCTCTGTGTTACGTGATGTTCAAGCGCAAGCTCTGGCATTGATGCGGGCAGCTGAGAGCTTGATGGACCCCTCAATTTAAATCTTTCGAGGGCATTTACCCTGTCCTTCAAGCTCTTATATAAGCCCATAACAATGCAGAGTTGGCGCCTGATTTCCTCGCACTCCTTACATTGCGCACACACACAAAGACATTCCTCTTGGCAATATCATGTCCCATTCCTGATTGCTCCATAAACATCAAACAAGCAGTGCATTTCAATAGACTGTGATTCAGAGGACAACATCCCCCTCAGTTCTTCCCTGGTAATAAAGTACAGCAGACTCGATTAATCAGGACACTTCAAGACTCCAAATTAATAAAAATAAAAATAAAAAAAATCAACCAGAAATCATAAAATTCAAGTAATAACTAGAATAGGTATAAACAGATATTTTACAAGTCGTAAATAAGCGACAAGAAGTGGCATTATAAGTCATCATTGGGAGATTCATGTAACTCTTATCTTGCAACCCCCACTGGCTTCACACCTACTGCTCAAAACAGAAAAAAAAAAAAAGACCAAATGTTTAGTTTGATTTAGTGTGTCGCATCGATTGTTGTTCCGTCGCACCGCAAAAGGACAAATTTTGTTTCGTTATTTATGTCAGTAATGTCAAATTTTTTTTTTTTTTTTTTTTGTTTAGAAATCATGAAAATGATGGACAAGTACAGTCGGTCTTCGTATAACACGTGTTTGCATTACACGAATTCGATCATACACGATTTATAAATAGGGGAACGTTATCTTATATAACACGAACCGAATTCGCTTATACACGATTCGCCTTTGTGTTTACAAGAAATGGCAGTCGAATGCGGAATCACCCCAACTGAACGCAACACGATAGGAACGAAGAAGATTCTGAAAATGTATTTATGTGTTTTATATCAGTGAAGGGGAAACACATTTCACCATAATAACGTAAAAACCACAATTCCAGCTATCGATATAATCGCAAATGCAATTAGATGGAGTTTACTACCAGTTTATAACAGATTCCACTAGCAGAAACGCAACTGGAAATTGTTTTTATTGTTTTATGGTAGTAACTCCCAGAAATGTGCTTTAGTAAAATGTGAGGTGTTAATAGTGTATCTCGGCCTTGACGGTGTTGTTTATTCAGTTGCTACACGCGCGTAGCATTTTGTTTCTGTGTATCAAGCGTGCCACCTCGTTTGTAATTGTGCTTTATTCCCTAAAAATTAGTAAAATACTTAAAATGTGTGAAAAGGAAGCGTCCTGGCTAAGACACTGCAGATTCAGAGAGAAAAAAAAAGAAGCAATATCGATAAACAGAGGCGGACTGGGTCAAAAATTCTTACCCGGGAAAATTTGTAGTGGCCTCATACTACGGTTTATGGCCAAAATCACACCGGCCTCCGGCCCACCGTGGTTTCCCCCGTAAGGCTTATGGCCAGTCCGCTTCTGTCGATAGAGAAAAAATATGAAATTGTGAAACGCTTTGAGCGAAATGAAAGACCATGTGATATTGCACGTGCTACAGACCTAAATGAGGCAACGCGGAGAATTACAAAGAATGCAGAGAAAATAAAAACAACTTTCATAGCGGGAACAACTCAAAAGGGTAATTAAAATCCATTAGATTAAGACACAAAGAATTGGAAGAGATGGAACGGCTGTCATCTCTTTGGATAGAAAATCAAACAAAAAGCAAGTTTGCTTACGATAGAAGCAAAAGCATTAGCAATATTTTATTACGACTTACGTATTATAATTTATACTTACGTATTATAAAATACGTAAGTATTTTATTACGACTATTTTATTTAATCTAATAAATTTTTTAGGAATAAAATACGTATTTTATCCGTAAAAAATACTTTTTTAGTATTAAAAAATACTAAAAATACTTTATTATAATATAATATTATTTTTATTACGTATTTTAATCGTTATAAAATACGTAAATATTTTATAACGATTAAAATTACCCGATTATTTATTGTGTTTGGTAATGTTTTGGTTCCAAATGTGTGTTCAATCTTGGGTGGTCGGCACCTAACCCTACTTTTCCCATAGGGCCTGTTGTTTATATTGCACGATTTTGCATTACACGAGGGTTTCTAGGAACGCAACAATCGTGCTATACGAGGACAGACTGTACAAGTGTTGTGCTTTCAAATTAAACAAAAACTTGAAATTATTTAAATGTTTGAAAACGGTGCATTCGTTAAATTTCTAATGAACCATTATAATGTTGGTTACCAAACCATATGTAACATGGTTTGGTTTTTAAGTTTTTTGGGTTTTTTTTTTTTCGTGGTTAACCCCGGGTAACTGAATCAATGGTTATGGGGGACACAACTGTATTTCATAACCCCAGGGGCTCACCTCTGGTGAGTATGGGCTTGGCACACCCAGGGTCCTGAGCTGGATATCATCATTTTTCTCTTTCTTGGTGATTCCCTTCTACTCTCTCTCTCTCTCTCTCTCTCTCTCTCTCTCTCTCTCTCTCTCTCTCAGGGTAACTCAAATTTTTTTTAGCTGGTGCAGCATAAGCCTCAGGCTTCCTTGCACTATATGGCTAGTAATAATAAAAAACAAACTTTTTCCCAAGCTGAAAACACTTAATTATACTGTATATAATTTTTAGCCTTATCATTATCTTTACCTTAATAATTTTCATATCATTGACACTGTGTTGGGACTACCTTGTCCATACTGTAAAAGAATGTGCTAATTTTTTTTCTTTTTGCTTTTTGGCTTTATTTCACATTTCTTCTACTGTTATGGACAAGTATAGAAATGCAGTTCCTGATACATGGTTAGGTGTTAGTCCTGATGAAATACCTAACCATGTATCAATATTTACTTCTGCTGACATCAGACTTTGTATTTTTGCCTTCCCTGTATTCAACTTAAATAAATTTGCCCACCCATATCTACCACATTTTATTTTATTTTACTTTATTTTGTTTAATCCTTTGGTATACTTTACAGTTCTTTCACCTCCAAATTGGCTTTGCAATTCAGCCCATAATTTTCTTAATTCATAACTTTTAGGATATTAACATTCTTTTGAATTTTTCAAATCTGCGTTTCTTTTTTCTACTATCCTTACCTTTCTAGTCCTTGGCAATTTGTCTAGTTTTCACCTCCATCTATACAAACTTTAGCAGACTTATCTATTCTTACATGCTTATGTATATATGTGTGTGTGTGTGTGTGTGTGTGTGTGTGTGTGTGTGTGTGTATATATATATATATACAGGCAATCCCCGTATAACACGGTAGTTCTACAACACGGTTTCGCTCTAACACAGTTTGAGAATTGCTGGAAATCTTGCATAACATTATATCTAACATAATACCTGGGAAAACCCTGGTATTATGTTAGATATAATTTTCAACCATAAAACAATGAAAACAATTTGCAGTTTCTGGTTTATTGGTCTTTTCTGTTAGTGTAATCAATTATAAACAGGTAGTAAACTTGATCTTGCATTTGCTATAGTACCGAGAGCTGGAATTCTGTGGGTTTTCACATTATGGTGAAATGTATTTCGCCTCCTAAGAAGTATTCAATCATATAAAAAGCATAAATAAATTTTCAGTAACGCATTAACTCATTACTCCGTATCATGTTTCTTGCTTTGGTTTTTTTTTTTTTTTTTAGGAGCATTAGCAACTAAGGCCATATTGCTCCAGGGATATGCGGTGGTCATTCCATGACCTTTCCGCATCCTCCGTATTTGGTGGTCACGGGCTTGAACCCCGGTCTAATTAAGAAGTGTGCGCTACACACTGCTGCTCCTTCCCACCTGGCTACGGAGGCGCCATGTTTGTTGCAACTTGTGCATGCCGTTATTAATTGCTTATCATTTTTACTGTTTTAAATTTTACAACCAAAAAAGGAAAAAAAAAGTCAGTGAACCGAAATATCAATTAGTATGTACGTAGTACAGTACATATTAATTAAGCTATGTATGTAAGCGTAAATTTTCAGTGGACCTCGTATGGCGAACACCCCATACGACGAACTTTTCGTACCACGAACTTGGGTTCGTGGGTCCGGGTTTTAACCTCTTCCCTTACTATTTTTCCCTATTTTTGTGTCAAAAAAATACTAATTTTTTAAAATTAGTATATTTTTTATTTTTATTGCTTTTATGCCGTGTAATACGGTGCTTGATTATGGAACAAATTGAAGTATTCAATGTTGTATATTCTTAGAATTATTATCCCAATCAGAACTGCAATATTCTTCAGTCATTATCCATAATTAATTCTTCATTATTAATTAACCATAATTTCTTATCCATAATTAATTCCTGAAAACGAAACAGACAACCTCGTGCAGCAGTGCTCAGGAAAGAACAGCAGGCAACAACAATATGCAAGGTATCAGCAGGCGTCATCTGACGCTAGTCTCAGATAAAAATATTCCAAGAAACGCGCCCACCGGCGAATGGCCACAAGATCCATATTGCGATGAATGCACTATTTTACCACGTGCCGACGGCTTCACTCGGGTAAGTATTGAAAGAACACAAATTCGTATGCAACCACGAGATATCTCGGGATAATAATTTGACATTAAAATGCTAACCCGAGTTAACTCGGGATAATCAGGGAAGTGGTTAATACAAACACAACACACACATTCTGTTTTATTCACCATGTTTTTGTTTTGTTTCAGGAAAGTTCCAAATTTGTTTTTTGAAGGTTTCTTTTGAAAAGATTCAAAAAATGAGTCCTAAGAAAAGTGTCAGTGTAAGTCAGCCCAAGAAAACACTCAAGAAAATCACTATTGAAACCAAAAAAGACATCATTACCAAATATGAAAAAGGAGCTAGGGTAGTTGATCTGGCAATTGTATATGGAGTCAACAAATCCACCATTGGAACCATCTTGAAGAACAAGGAGACCATCAAGAATGTTGAGGTTGCAAATGGAGTGACCAGATTAAGTACCCTAAGAAACCCCATCATTGAAGAAATGGAGAACTTGCTGCTACTGTGGATCCACCAAAGGCAAATGGCAGGAGATACCATCAGCAAAGAAGTCATCTGTCTGAAAGCCAAGCACATCTATGCTGACCTGAAGGAAAAAACTCCAGGGCCTAGCTCTGAAGAATCTGAATTTAAGGCAAGCAGGGGGTGGTGTGAGAAGTTTAAGGGGAGGACTGGCATTCACAGTGTCATAAGGCATGGGGAGGCAGCACGTGCTGATAATTATTCCAAGAAATTTCAGAAGCTCATGAAAGATGAATGATATCTACCACAACAGGTTTTCAACTGTGATGAAACTGGGCATTTTCTGGAAAAAAATGCCCAGTAAAACCTACATCACAAAGGGAAAACAAGCTCTGCCAGGCCACAAGCTTATGACGGACAAGCTGACCCTCCTCTTTGCTGCCAATGCTAGTGGAGACCTGAAATCAAGCCTCTCTTGGTGTATCATTCTGAAACACCAAGAGCATTTAAGAAGCACTCAATTGTCAAAGGTAAGCATGGAGTCTACTGGAAATCTAACCCAAAAGCTTGGGTTACTAAGCTTCTTTTCAAGGACTAGGTGCTTGAAGCCTTTGCACCTACAGTGAAGAAATACCTGAAGGAAAAGAACTTGCCACTGAAGACTGTCCTCACCATAGATAATGTACCTGGCCACCCACTTGATTTAGAAGATGCCCTGGAATTGGAGTTTAGCTTCCTGAAGATTTCCTTACCTCCCAACACTACACCTCTAATTCAGCCAATGGACCAGAATGTCATAGCACACTTCAAGAAGCTCTACACCAAAGCACTTTTCACCAGGTGCTTTGAAGTTTGTCATGCTTCCAGCTTCATGACATTGAGGAAATTTTGGAAGAATTAACATTGTGCACGCCATTAGACTCATAGAAAAAGCTTGCCGTGAAGTGTCAGTCAGTAACGTGGACTCTGCCTGGAGAAACCTGTGGCCAACCTGTGTTCAAGGAGAAGAATCTGATAATGGAGCCAAAGTCATGAAGGACATTGTGGCAACAGCTAAGGACCTGGACTTGGAAGTGAAAGAAGATGTGGAGGAGTTAGAGGAGCATGAAGTGCAGCTGACCATGGAAGAACTGAAGGAGCTGCATAAACGTCATATTGGGGAAACAGAAAAAAATGTTTCCTCAGAGGAGGAGAAAGAGGAAAACATCATCAAAGGTCCAATGCCTTCAGCTACTATCAAGGAGATTCTTCAGGACTGGAAGAAGCTTCACAACAGCGTGTTGGAGTGGCACTCCAACACAGCTGAAGTGAACAGAGTGGGAGACCTCTACAGACATAGTGCTTCACTACTTCAGAAGCCTCCTTAAAAAGAGAGAAAAGCAGTCAACACTGGATAGATTCTTCAATGCTAAAAAGTAGAAACAGGCAGAAGAACTTGAAGAATCTGAAGCTTCTGAACATGAAGAACCTTTAAGCATGAACCTATAACCATGAAGAAGAATAAATAATGTATGTAAATGGTGGCCTTTTTTTTTGTGGAGGGTCCCGTGCCAATTAATTTATTTCCCATAGGATACTATGGGAAATCGTGTTTAATACCACAAACTTTTCATACCACAAACCGGTTTGTGGTACGAGACCTCACTGTATTTTTATTTTGCTAACTGGAAAATATTCTTCCAATTTTCACGTATCATTTAAAGCGGGGGTCCACTGTATTTTGTTGGGAGATCCCTGGGTGTCTGGGAGATCCCTCGCTGGTGTCTGTGCTATTGAACTTGTGCTTGTTTGACTTCAAAGCATGCAAATCATGACTTTCAAAGAGAGCAGAAGGTACACGGAATCTAGATGCTGCAGAAGAGATTATGCTTAGCAGCAATGAAGAGGAAGAAAATTAAATGAACGTACATTATCTGACATATAAATATCACAGTTTGTAAGGTAAGACGTTTGTTCAGTTATTACTATTTAGCATTAGCATTAGCATTAGTAGAGGCATTTGATGCAAGAAAGCAAGCTTATGCAGCATCAGCCAAAAAAAAAAAAAAAAAAAAAAAACCACTTCCACTTCACCCCTCTGTTCGTTCAAAGTACCTGTCCAGTTGAGCCTTAAACTTATTTAGGCTATCAACCTCCACCACAAGAGATGGCAGTCTGTTCCACCAATCAACCACCCGCTGGCTAAAGGCAAATTTCCGCACGTCTATCCTACATCTGTCTTTCCTCAATTTGAATTTATGCCCTCTCAGGTGATTTTTCTGAGCTAGAGGAAGAATCCCATCAGCATTGAGCATACTTAAACCATTCAAGGCTTTATACACCTCTATCAGATCACCTCGCTGGTGCCTAGTCTCCAGACACTGTAATTTGCAAAACTTAAGCCTTTCTTCGTAAGAGCACCCCTTTGTTCCATTCACTAATCTTGTTGCCCTTCTCTGTACTCGTTCCAGCAGCTCTACATCCTTCTTGAAATGAGGCCTCCAGACCTGTATACAGTACTTTAGGTGTGGCCTGACCATTGCCTTGTACAATGGAATAATCACCTCCTTATCCCTGCTGGAAAAATTCCTGTATATCATTGACAATACTCCATGAGCTACTCTTGCAGCCCGTCTGCACTGCTCAGAGAACTTCATATCTGCCTGCACAATCACCCCCAAGTCCCTTTCATTCTCTACCACTGTCAGTGTAGTACCACAGAGTTGATACGTTGCTCTGGGGTTGCTGTTTCCCATGTGTAGTACTTTACATTTGTCAATGTTAAACTTCATTTGCCACCTCTCAGCCCATCTGCTCAACCTTTCCAGATCCTGTTGCAGCAGCATAGTGTCAGTAGTGTCCTTGACAACCCTGCCAACCTTTGTATCATCTGCAAACTTGGACATTAAGCTTGATATACCATCATCAATATCATTTATAAATACAGAAAACAATAATGGACCCAACACTGAGCCCTGAGGGACTCCACTAATAACATTAGTCCACGATGAGCAGTGTCCATTGATTACCACTCTCTGTCTTCTCCCCCTCAACCACCCCTTTATCCATAGCAGCAATTTGCCTCCAATGTCACACTGCTCCAATTTGTGTAGCAGTCTTCCATGTGCAACAGTATCAAAAGCCTTTCTAAGATCCAAGTATATAATATCAAAGTTATTCCCTGCATCCAGTTCTTTTGTGACTGCATCATAGTATCCAATCAAGTTGGTCAGGCAAGACTTCCCCTTAACAAAACCATGCTGTGTCTTAGCTATAACTGAAGTCTTGTCTAAATGATCCTGCAGTGCTTCTTTAACCAGTGCCTCCATTAATTTTCCTGGAACAGAAGTTAAGCTCACAGGTCTATAATTACTTGTGTCAGCCTTTGATCCTCCTTTGTGAATTGGGGTCACATTTGCACATTTTCAGTCTATGGGTACCTCCCCTGAGTCCAAGGAAGCTCTCATAATTATGGCTAAGGGTTTGCTTACTTCCTTTGCTGCCTCCTTTAATATAACTGGATAGATCCCATCCACCCCGGGTGCCTTTCTTGTGTTTATCTTCAACAGTTTCTCCTCCACTTTACTCCCAGTTATTTCAAGATTCTGTAGCTTACTGCTAGAGTTGAATACACCTCTGGCATTCCCCTTGCTGAATAACTCCTCACGTGTGAATGTCGATGCAAAATATTCATTTAGTTTGTTAGCTACCTGAGCAGGATCATCAACAGTTGACCCATCAATATCAAGTGGACCAATCTGATTCATCCCCTTCCTTCTAGAGTTTACATAAGTAAAGAACTCTTTGCTGTTTTTCTTTGCATCCCTTGCCAAGGATTTCTCGTAATCTGCCTTCGCCTGCCTAACCTCCTTTGTAACTTGGTTGCATATCAACTTGTATCTATCATAGGCTTCTGTGTCATGTGTTAATTTATATGTATCCCATGCATTTTTCTTCTCTGCCATATGCCTCATTAGTTCATCTGACATCCATTTTGGCCTAAACCTTGAACAATATTTCTTAGTTGGTATGTAAAGCCTAGTAGCTTCCAAGATAAGTTCTTTGAATGCTTCCCATTTTGAATTTGCTGTTGGTAACATCATCAGTTGGTCCCACTGTATAGAATTTAAATACTGTCTCAGTCCATCGTAGTCGCCTTTACGGAAGCAATAACCCTTCCCTTTACCCCTAATGGTAGTTACCCCTTTCAGTAAATCCTACTTCAGCACACTCTGATCACTGCCACCTAGTGGTTCATTTATCTGCAGATTCTTAATGCATGAAGAATCACTGCTGATAATCAAATCAAGAGTATTACTCCCTCTAGTTGCCTCCCGAACGTGCTGATGTAGAAAACAATCATCCAATAAATCCACAAAAGCCCTGCTAGTGTGTGAGTAACCAGCCCCCAAATTCCAGTCAATATCTGGGAAATTAAAATCTCCCATTATAAGACTCTCTGATTTACTGGCCCACTCTATTTCACTGTACAGTTCCTTATTATACTCATCAGAGTCATTAGGCCTATAGCACACTCCTACTCTCAATTTTGATCTCCCAATGCTTATGTCACACCAAACTGACTCAACACTGCACTGTCCAACGATGTCGACTGGCTTCACTTCCTTGGTTTTTATGTGTTTCTTAACTAATAGCATAACTCCTCCCCCCCCTCCTATCCTTTCTGTAGACGTTGTACTCCCCAAATTGCAGTTCTGCATCCCTTATATCTGTGTGACACCACGTCTCTGATATCCCAACAATATCTGCCTTTGATGTTTTGAGCAATATCTCAAATTCATCAAATTTATTTACTAAACTCCTAGCATTGGTGTACACGCAAGTATACCTGCACCTGTTTCTATTCTTAGCTACCCTAACACAACCCATGTGTTTACTTGTAATTTAAGTTACTATTATAAAAATAAAGTTAAAATATTACATTATTACTGGTTCTTAGTTCTTTGTAACATGGTTTTGCATTTCACGAATTTTGTAGGAACCAAATGGTAGTTTGGTTCCTACAAAATATAAGGGTTACCTGTGTGTGTGTGTACACCGGGTGATTATAAAATAAGTTTCCCTATTCAGGAGGCGTAGTGTCAAAACTGTTAGTTAGCGCTGTGAAAATCGGTGGGTATGTCATTTAGGGTATGGGTAAGCAATTTGTAGAGAAAAAATATTAGTTCAAATTTGGGCCACCAGGGGGGAAATTGCGCTACACATATGTAAAAGTTGTCATTTACTTCAGGACACGCTTACGCAAATGACAGCCTGTTAGATAAAAGCAGAAAGGCCAATGCCACCATCAATAACCATTATGGCTCTTAAAAAAAGGAACGTGCTCTTTTAGTAAAACAGTTCTATCAGAATAATAGTAACACTAATGCAGCACTACATGAATATCGGAAACTTAAAGGCTTGTGTAAAGGACCTTTAATGTCAGTTGGGCTTAGAAAACTAATAAATAAATTTGAAGCGACCATGGAGTTAGGTGTAATTCCAGGCAGGGGACAATCATGTATCAAAACAGAGGTAGTGGATGAAGTGGTGGTTGCAATGGTCATAATGCGAAACACTACCAGTCAGTAGTGCCAGAGGTGTGTCAAGAGACTTGAACGTTTCTTGGTCTACTATACGTAAAGTGTTTCCAATAATTTTATGCTGGTTCCCGTACAAGATTCACGTATTGCAAAAACTGAAGTCTTGTGATCAGTAACGATGACTAGACTTGGCTGTATGATTTCTGGCTCGTATGGAACTTGACGATACATGGTCTTGAAAGATCTTGTGGTCTGATTAGGCACAATTCACCCTTCAAGGGGCTGTAAAAACTGCCGAATGTGGGGAACTTCTCAACCATCTGCTTTGCATGAAAGACCAGTACAAAGTCCATATATTACAGTATAGTGTGGATTCACAGTATAATCAGACCATCTCTCTTTGAAGAGTCTACACCTCATAGCCCTGTAAGGTGTGCGATAACTAGTGCACAGTACTGTGCTCTTCTAAGAGATCACATTATTCTCGCTCTACAAGAAAGACAATGCTTGGAGACTTAGTGTCCATGCAAGATGGTGCCCCTCCCCACTTTGGTCGACAAGTGAAGGAACTGCTCCGTTCAACATTTGGAAATGATCATTTCTAGAGAATTTCTGCTGTTCTGGCCAGCCTGATCTCTAGATCTCAATCCCTGTGATTTCTGGCTATGGGGATCCCTGAAAGACAGAGTTTACCGTGGCAGCACACAGACGCTGGTTGATTTGAAAGCAAGCAAGCATTAAACAGCATGTAGCCAACATCCCTAATGAGATGCTACACGAAACTGTCGCATGCAGTCCTCCGTTTTTAATATCTGTAGATTTCTTGGTTTTGATATTAAAATCTAATCCTAAGTTAAGTATTACATCTCATAACCCCAGGGGCTGACATTATTATTATTATTATTATTATTATTATTAGCCATATGGTGCAAGGAAGCCTGAAGCTTTTGCTGCACCAGCCAAAAAAAAAAAAAAATTTCTAAGTAACCCTGAGAGAGAGAGAGAGAGAGAGAGAGAGAGAGAGAGAGAGAGAGAGAGAGAGAGAGCAAACAAGAGTAAGAAGGGAATCACCAAGGAAAGAGAAGAATGATGATATCCAGCTCAGGACCCTGGGTTTGCCAAGCCCATACTCACCAGGGGCTCACATATACCCAGGGGCTCACATCTGGTGAGTATGGGCTTGGCACACCCAGGGTCCTGAGCTGGATATGATCATTCTTATTTTTCTTGATGATTCCCTTCTCTCTCTCTCTCTCTCTCTCTCTCTCTCTCAGGGTAATTCAGAAATTTTTTTTTTTTTTTTTGCCTTGTGCAGCATAAGCTTCAGGCTTCCTTGCACTATATGGCTAATATTTACAGTGCCAATTTCTCTCCTGGTGGCAGAAATTTGAAGTAATTTTTTTACTTCTCTAAATCGCTTCCCCATAACCTAAATGACATACCTACCAATTTTCACAGAGCTATCTCTAACCGTTTTGAACTAGGATCTCCTGAATAGGGAAACTTATTTTATAACTTGGTATATACAAGAGATTATATATATAAATCTCTTAAACACGAAGTGGATAGTGGTTTCAACTCAAGCTCCCAAGTTTAAATGCTAACCAACCACAGTCTGTGGTTGGTTAGCTGTGATGGACAAGTCTCGCTCCTGCCACTGCTTGCATTTGAGTGAATGCTGTCACGTGACCCAAGTTGTCACGTGGCCAAATTCCCATGGAGAATGTGGATTATGAATGAAGTAAATGTGTCCCCCTCTGCCTGGTGGGTTCCGCACTGCCAGCTAACATATCCCACAGCCAGAGTGGGATAGGCAGTTTGACCTTCCTACCAGATTCGACAAGACATGGACCTGACAACCATGACCAATGAAGATATACTGTGGCTTTGCTGCCAACACGCCATTTGGCGAACTGAACTGGGTACTCTAACCTGGTTCCCTTTAAAACCCCATCCCCAGGCAGGGAAGGGAAGAGACTGGTCTCTGTCTCCTCCCCACCCTGCCTCCCCCATACTTCACCTGGTGGGGTTCATCCCCACTGACCTCTCTGGGGATGCCTACTCTATCATCCCCATCCTTCTACCTGTTTCCCCCAGTCTCCCCCCTAACAAAACCGACTGAGTAAACCCCTAACAATGCCACCAAATTATAATCAGCATCAAAAAATTCAACCGCTTTCTCGTAAACCTCTTTCAGCCTTTCCAAATTCTAGTGTTAACCCCCCTTTATTTTTTTAGGCCTTGCCATTTAAATCGTCGGAAAATAGTACAGATAATAGTAAGTAATACTTGCCAGAGTACTTAAATAATCTACTGGGTGCCTGACCTGCCTCCTCGTGGGCAACAGTGGGTCCCAATAGTGGCCCAATGGCTAAATTGGTCAGAGAAATACCAAACCACTCCCCCCACACTTTTTAAATCTCTGGCCTCCACAGAGTTCTGTGTCACTTACAAAGAATACAATGTGGAGATGGGGGGGAACCCCCAAGTGCTGTCAGACAACTAACACACTTTGCATACCTTTTGGGAGGTACCACACTCAAAGCATTGGAGAACGAAAAAAGACATAATTTGTAAATGGATAATTGTAGAGCCTGGCACAAAGTTGTTCAGAGCATGCAAACAAGCTGCCAAAACAGCTTATGGGATTTTTTCAATGATATACAGGAATTTTGGCAGAAAGGACAAGGAAGTTATTATCCTGTTGTGTAAGGAAATAGCTGTTATACCATGAGTACTGCATACAGTTTTTCATTTCAGGAAGAATGTGGATTTATTGGAATGGGTGCAGAGAAAAGCGATACGATTAGTCTGTGTGTGAAGTGTGTTAAAGGTACAAAAGGATACTCTTATAAGAAAGACTTCAGTTCTGAAAATTGCAGTGCCATGGAACTACGCAGCAAGGAGATCTGATAGAAGTGTTTAAAGTCTTTAAATATATGAGTAAACTAAAGATGAAGGCATCGTTACTCTTCCTCAGAACACCCTAAGGGGACATTAATTTGATAAAAGGTGGTTTCAGGATAGATGTTTTTATTGTTTTCAGTCAAAGAATGATTGTTGGAAGAAACTGAATTTATTCCACTTAGCATTAGCATAAGTTGTGGCATATGAAGCAAGAAAACAAGCTTATACAGCATCAGCCAAAAAAAAAAAAACCTTCCCATTTCACCCATCTGGTCACTTGAAATGTTTGTCTAGTTCAGCCTTAAATTTATTTAAGCTATCAACTTCCACAACAACAGATGGAAGGCTGTTCCAGCAATCAACTACCCTCTGGCTAATGGCAAACTTCCGCACATTTATTCTACAACTGTCTTTAGTCAATTTGAATCTATGCCCCCTCAGGTGCGCCTCTGTAGCCAGGTGGGAAGGAGCAGCAGTGCATAGCACACGCTTCTTGATTAGACTGGGGTTCGAGCCCATCACCACCAAATACGGAGGATGTGGAAAGGTCAAGGGAATGACCACTGTCCCAGAGCAATATGGCCATAGTTGCTAATGCTCCTAAAAACCAAATAACAAACAAACAAACTTGTTCTTATTCTTAGTTACCCTAACATAGCCCATGTATTTACTTGTTCCATGATGACTCTCAGCAGCTCTTGAAGTCTCCAGCAACTTGCTCTCTAGGCGACTGCTCATTACAATAGGAGCAGTGCAAGAATCACTTTTGCCTCTGCCTGCGGCTACTGTTAATCTTTTATTCTGTGAATCCCCCCCCCTAATCTAGCAGTTTTCTTATCCACCTAACATTGCCTCAATAGCATCAGCAAATATTCTTGCCCCTTTCTATTTAAGTGTATCCCATGCCTGTAGAAGCAGTCTGTTCTGTTAGCAAACACAGACAAGCACTGAAAAAAATTCTACCCCATAAGCCTTGCACAATCTCTCCAGGGCCAAATTGATTGACAAGGCTCCCATTATATACTCCCTTCTATCGTGTCTCATTTTCCCTTTTCAAATTTAACCCTAACTCTCGACTTTTTTCCAGCATTGACCTGTACTTGTTAAGTAAATCTGCAGATCTCTTGCTCTTAAGGTCATTAGTGCCAACATACAACAATATCACCTTTTGTGCCATTAAAAGTGATATCTGCTCTACAACATCACCAACTTTTACCCCTGGCAGACTTACCGTGGTCCAGTTGCATACATATGGTATGCAAGTTGCTCAATTTTTCTTTTTCATCCAGAAAATTATGCCCCAACCCTTGCTGAAATTGGAAAAACATCAGTTTTCAGAAGATTGCAAATGATGGATAAAAAATACTAAATTATAATATGCTACTGGTGCAAGTATATTATCCATACTTCATACACAACCTATACTGGATTAACTACATATGTACACTACCAGCTAATTCCAAAATTAAAATTGGTTATGGCTCTGATGCCAAACATTTAACATGTTTTTACTCAAAATGAAAAGTAAAAGTAGTGTATCATTGTTTAGAGAATACTGATGGGGAAAAATGTATGTTGAGGATTTGATTTTATTTAGAAAACTTAAAAAAAACAAATTAAAAAAGAAAAAAAAAAAGTGGTGCCTGTGATAGATGCTACTTTTTTTTTTTTTTTAATTGCAGATGAGTTTTTTATTAGAATAACTTTTGGAACAAGTAAGGCTTCTGGAGTTAATGGCACATACAAGTACCAGTGTATCACCAATATATAAAGGTAAATGCAGGTGAAAGGCCAATACATAAATGAATATTGAACTCATTAACATTGAAACACTGAACTATTAAGGTTAATTGTGAGAGCATTATTGGACTTGGGAGAGATTCCTTTGGACCAAACAAGTACCAAAGTATCGCCAATATATAAAGGTGATTCTAAGAGTGAAGTGGGATACTAAAGACCAGTTAGTCAGGTTGGGAAAATCTTGGGGCAGTGATTAAGACTGCAATCCAGAGATATTTATAAATAGTATTCTGCAGAATACACAACATTGTTTTATTAAAGGTTTTAAAATCATGTTCAACTGACCTGGTTAGCTATTTTGACACAGTTATTCATGAGCTGAATGTAGGGAATAATTTGACACAGTTTATTTGCATTTTAGCTAGGCATCTGACTTGGTTCACCATGAGAAATCATTATACAAGTACATGCTGAGACCATGGGCAAGATTCTAAGGTAGATTGCAGGGTGGATGCAGAGCAGAAAGCAGAGTGATGTGATTAATGGATATTCTTCAGATTGGTATAACACCACAAGTAGAAGTCCCCAAAAGGACCAGTTCTTGGACCACTGTTTTTTTCTGATTTTTGTAAATGAAAATCAGAAACAACAGTGTTTTAGTGCAGAAAAATGTAAGGTTAGGGGAATGACAATCCCAATATATACTTGGTGGGGCTGAATCAAAAATAGCAAAGATCTGTGAGTTAGATATTGGCATATATAAAGTTTTCTGAGCAGGGCAGAGAGGTAGCCAGGAAAGCCTGTGTCCTATCAGTGATTTATCAAACAATAATTTGTAGAGATAGAGGTCCTAATCCTGCTTTATAAAGGAAATTGTAAAACAGCACTTGGAATACTGTTTCCAAGTGTGGTTTATGGAAACTTCACTTAAAAAAAAAAAAACCCATCAGGCCTTCGTGGAAGACAAGCATCTTACATGTTGAGATTGTATCAGTATCAGGTTAATTTCGATTATGTGAGTTACAAAGATTGGCAGCCAAGCACTTTAGAGGGGGGGGTGGGACCTAATTGTTAGAATTTCTTGGCAAAATGTACAAATAACTGTGACATCACACTTGGTTGTACAGGATGGTACAGTTTCTCGTACATTTTACCAAGAAATTTTATAGTAGTAATTTGACATTTGGGTAAATGTATGGCAACAATCGAAACATTACTGGAAGAGCTTATTAATTAATATATATCAATGAAAATTATTTTAGTATATTGAATGATATACAAATTTAATCAATGAAGATTAATATGATGTGCTATAATTCTTCATTTATTTTTATTATTTTTTTGCTATTAATATTATTAGTGGTAAAAGTGATGCAAGAAAGCAAGCTCATACAGCATTAGCCAGACAAAAAAGCTCTCACTTCATCTGTTCATGACCTCTATCTAATTCTGTCTTAAATTTCTTCAAACTAGTCAACTCCATAATACCAGATGATGTAAGTTTGTACCAACAATTGATTACTCTCTGGTTGAAAACAAATTTTTGCACATCTAACCTGTAAATGTCTTTTTTTCAATTGGTTTGTCCCCTTGTGTGCACACTCTACAAAAGAATTAAAATACCATCATCATTAAGTTTACTCAATCCATTTAAAGCCTTAAGCACTTCAATTAGATCTCCTTGCAAGTCTCTTCCCACACCACCTGTCCAGCCAATCTAGTCTAGTTTTTCTTTATAAGTTTATTCAAAAACTACCCACTTCCACAACACCAGATTGAAGTTTCTTCTAACAATCAGCTACAAGCTAGTTGATAACAAACTACCACAAAATTTTTCATGCAACCACCTCATTTCTCAATTTAAATTTGTCCCCTTGTATGTTGTCTAAGTAAGAGGAAGGATGCCATAAGCATTTAGCTTACTCAATCCATACAGAGCATTATACATCTCAGTCAGATCTCCTTACAGGTTACAATTCTGTCATGCCTACGTGTCAATCAATGTATCATTCTCGACTTCTGCTGCTACTGACAACAAGCACCATCTGTTTACCTGGAATGCAGGGAAAAACTGTAGCAGCAGCAAACCAGTTTGTCTGGTAAGTTTCCCGTAATTTGCCTTGGTTCTTGTGTTGGCTTTCTTTACCTTCGCCAAATTCACAAATTCCAGTAACTTGATAAAACTCTCCATTATAAGACTTTCTGATCTATTGGTACACTTTGTCTGTGTGGTTGTTCATTATACTCATCAGTTATCAGACCCCTACTCTCATTTTTGTTTTCCCCCAGCGCCTAATGTCATATCAACCTAATTCTTCACTGCACTTGCCACCCGCATCATCTGGGTGAACTGCCTTAGATCCTGCCTTGCCTCTCCTTCTTGTACACATTATAGTCACCATATTCAAATTCCACAACTCTCCTTTGTCTGAGTGGCATTAAGTTTCTGAAATCCCTTCTGTTTCTGCATTTGCTGACCTAACCAGTATTTCAAATTCATCGAATTTGAAGTTTACTATAATCCTAAAATTGGTGTGTACAAGAAAGTGTACTTGCACCTTTTTTTTTTTTTTGGTAACCCTAACACAGCCCATATTTGTTTGTACCCTTACTTTGCTTGTAATTTCCAAAACTTCACTTTTCAGGTTGCTATATGTCCCAATAGAAGCAGTGCAAGAATCACTCTCACCTCTTCTTGCAGCTGCTATTAGTCTATCAATCTCTGCATATCCCTCCCAGCATCTCTGTTTTCTTATCCAGTTGTCTGGGGAATTGGAGACACTTTCAAATTTAAACCTAACTCGCAAATTTTTCTCAACACTGTCCTGTACTTGTGAAGTAAATCTTCATATCTCCTCCTCTTAATACCATTAGTACCAACATATACAACAATATTACCTTTTGTGCCTTTAAAAGATAACTGCCCTAGAACATCATTAACTTTAGTTCCCAGCAGAGACACTAGCATTGTGCTGGGTGCTTGATGAGTCCTCTCACTTGAATCCCTTCGAGGCATGAACCCTGTTTTTCAATTCCTCGTATAAGCCTATGAGAACACTAAATTTGTACTTAATTTCCTCATGCTCTTTGTGACGCACGCGCACAACACACACACTCTTCAGCTGTATCATGTCTGGCTGAAGTTAATTTTGAAAATAAGCAGCACATTATAAAATTCTGATTGTAGGAGAACTGCTATCAGCAGTTTCTTCCATGCCAAAGCACTCCTGCTGCTTTGGCAAGTGTAGTGCATTCTCCAGCCAGATCGTGTAGCCCTTTCTCTCAGCCAATAGTAGGGTTTGTAAATATGTTGGCCGTGTGTTTTGCTTTTGCATCCTCTAGTTAAAAGTGATTTTTGTGTTGTGCTTATTTGACATAAATTTATATAAAACAAATACAGCGTCCATTATAAAAATGACCTTTTTGAGAGTTAAAAAGCTTAGTTATATAGCGAAAAAAATCAAACAATGTTATTGGGTTCATATTACGATATTTTCACAATACCTCCATTTATTCCTATGGGATGCAAAATAAGTTTCCATATTTTTTTCAGTTTTCACTGGCTGGCAAAAATTACTAAAAATCGAATTTACTTAAGTCATGGAGTGCCTGTATAAGTTAAGAATGCCCCACAAAATTAACAGATATGAGTATAATAATGCTACTCTACATCCAGATTATTCAGCAGAAGCACTTACCTACATTATTTTAAGTTACATTATGTACTGTGCATTATTTTTTTATATACTGATTATGTCATGTACTATAGTTAGGTATATATTTGGTTATTAACCTTGTATCAACAATATCTGTATAAAGGTTCTTCCAATGAAACTCACTGAAATTAAGGGTTAACCATTTAGAGTACTATAATAATTAATGATAAACACCAGCCAGGAATTAAACTAAAAATTTACTATACAATGAAATATGATGCAAATAAAATAAAACACTGATTGAATTATAGTTAAAATATAGTTAAAAACAATAAAATTAATTAAAATAAACTAGGTTAAAAGCGATAAAACAATAACCTAGTTTATTTTAATTAATTTTATTGTTTTTAACTATATTTTAACTATAATTCAATCAGTGTTTTATTTTATTTGCATCATATTTCATTGTATATTATTTCATTGTATAGTAAATTTTTAGTTTAATTCCTGGCTGGTGTTTATCATTAATTATTATAGTATGGAAATTCCCAGCCCCATAGGCCTGTTTCAAGATAACCATTTAGAGGTTTGTTGCAACTGTACCATGTTGTGGTATGAGCAAACTGTGTTGCCATTGTGTGCCCAGGCAGCAGGCTAATAAGAGAATAAAAAATTATAAATATATTCACATTTTGAGACAAAATTGGGTTGCTGCTGATTAAAAATTTTGAAAAAAAAAAAAAAAATCTCGTTATTATTATCCTTTACTTAAGACAAGGCTGATCCTATCAAAAAATTCACCTAGATACATTTTCACATTTAGATAATAAATATAATTACCACATCACATATGTTTATTTTTAGTCTCTTTTAAAGTTAAATTATATATATATATATATTTTTTTTTTATTGTCGCTTTTACTTTTTGATTATAAGACTGCACTGATTACTTTTCCTTTTGCGATTACTAGAATTAAGCCATCGGAGTTCGGTCTTTGGTAAAATTATCGATGAGGCTGAACAAAATCTTCGAGACCTTCTGTAAGTATCTATTTTGATTATGTGCTGTTTAATTTGTTTATTAATATTTATGCCAGGAATTACTTCTTTATGATTTGGCTTTATCATTCTAATAACAGAACTACTTTATGTAGTAGTAGTAGTAGTAATAATGGCAAATGATGCAAGAAAGCAAGCTTATATAGCTTTAGCCAAAAAAAAAAAAAAAAAAACCTACACGGTCCATACATTCCAAGGATTTTTCTAGTTCTTCCTTGAATTTATTCAACTCATCCACTTCCACATCAGAAGATGGAAGCCTGTTCAAATAATCAGCTACACATTGGCTGAATGCAAACTTCTGCACATCTATCCCACAGCCATCCTTAACTTGAATTTATGTTCCCTCTGAACAAGTGGAAGAATACCATTAGCATTCAGCTTACTCAATCCATTCAAGCCTAGGAAACACCTCAATCAGATCTCTCTGCAGGTGCTTAGTCTCAAGATGCTGTAATTTGCAGAACCTGAAGCCTTTCTAGGTAAAAGCATTCTTTTACTATCTTCACCAGTCTAGTCACCCTTCTCTGCACCCATTCCAGCAGATCTCAACCTTCCTAAAGTGAGGCTTCCTGACCTATATACAGTACTCAAGATGTGGCCTAGCCATGGCCTTATACAAAGGAATAATCACCTCCTTATTCCTGCTAGCAAAGTTTCTATATATAATTGACAACCCTGAGCTATTTTGGCAGCATGTCTCCTCTGCTCAGAGAATTTCGTATCTGACTGCACAATTCCCCCAAGTTTTTTTTTTTTTTTTTTTTTTTTTTTACCCTGAGTGTACTACCACAGGGTAAATAAATTACTTTGGGGTTATTGCTACCCACATGCAGTAGCTTGCATTTGCCAATGTTAACTTTCAATGTCATTACTCAGTCGACCCAATTTTCCTAGATCATGTTGCGATAGTTCACCCTGATGACTGCCTTTAACCATCCTGCCAGCCTCTGTATCATCTACAAATGTAGACATTAAGCCTGATATATACCTTCATCAATATCATTGATAAATATTGAAAACAACAATGGGCCCAGCACTGAACTCTGGGAAACTCCACTAATAACATTAGACCACAAAGAGCACTACCCATAGATAACTACTCTGTCTTCTTCCACTTAACCATCCCTTTATCCATAGCAATAACTTGCCCTTAATGTCATATTGCTCCTGTTTATATATCAGTCTTTTATGTGGAAGAGTATCAAAAGCTTTCTTGAAATCGAAGTGTGACATCAGAATTATTTTTTGCATCCAAAGGGCAGAAAAGGTGATACTGTTGTACACATTGGCACTTATGACCTTAATAGTAAGAGATCTGCAGATTTACATAACAAGTACTGGTCTATGTTGAAAAAAAAAATTGCAAGTGTGGGTTAAGGCACATGGGATAGAATTTTATTGAGAATCTATACTTGCTAACAGGAGAGACTGCTCTTACAGGGATGAAATACACTTCAGTAGAAATGGTACAAGAATATTTGCTGATGCTATCGATGGAGTGTTAGGTGGATCATAAAACTACTAACTTGGGGGAATTCACAGACTAAAAGAACAACAGTAGCCGAAGGCAGAGGTGAAAGTGGTTCTTGCACCGCTTCAATTGGAATGAGAAACAGCCTAAAGAGCAAGTTGCTGGGAATTCCAAAAACTGCTGGGAGTCGGCATGGAAAAAGTAAATACATGGGTTGTGGTAGGATAACTAAGAGTAAGAACAGGTGCGTGTATACTTGCACATACACCAATGCTAGAAATATAGTAAATAAATTTGATGAATACAAAGTGCTAGTCAAGACATCAAAATCAAATATTGTTGGTATATCAGAGACATGGTATCGCACAGATATAAGCAGTGCAGAATTGGAATTTGGGGAGTACAATGTGTACAGAAAGGATACACAGAGTAGGAAGGAAGGAAGGTGTGATTATGCTGTTAGTTAAGAAACACATAAAATCTAAGGAAGGGCATCCGTTGGTGGACAGTGCAATGTTGAGTCAGTTTGTTGTGACATAAGCATGGGGAAAGGGAAAATGAGAGTAGGAGACTGTTATAGGTCTGATGATTACAATGAACAATTGTGCAGAGAAATAAATGGCCAGTAAATCAGAATGTCTTGTAATGGGGGATTTTAACTTAACAGATATTGACTGGAACCTGTGCATTGGTCACTTGCAAACTATCAAGGCTTTTATGGATTTATTGGATGACTGTTTTCAACAGCAACATGTACAAAGGCCAACCAGAGTGGGTGATGACTCGTGCATTAGGAATTTGCAGATAAAGAAACCACTAGGTGACAGTGATCACAGTGTACTGATGTGGGATTTACTTAAAGATAACTACCATCAAGTATAAACGGAAGGGTTTTTATTTTCATTGAGGTGACTGCAATGGTCTCAGGGTTTTTAAATTCTATACAGTGGGATCAACTGATGATGTTAAAAACAGTGAATTCTAAATTAGAAGTCTTCAAGGAATTAATCTTGGAAGTTAATAGGCTTTTCATACCAACTAAGAAATACTGTTCAAGATTTAGACCTAAATGGATGTCAGATGAACTGAGTCTCGTGGCAGAGAAAAAAAATGCATGGGTTGCATATAAATTATCAGGTGACATAGAATCCTATGGCAGATATTACAGGCTAGTCTTTAATCGAGTCACAAAGAAGGTTAGGCAAGTGAAGGCAGATTACGAGAAATCCTTGGCAAAGGTTGCAAAGAAAAACAACAAAGACTTCTTTACTTATGTAAATTCTAGAAGGAAGGGATGAATCAGATTGGTCCACTTGATATTGATGGTTCGATTGTTGATGATCCTGCTCAGATAGCTGACAAACTGAACGAGTATTTTGCATCTATATTCACACATGAGGAATTCTGTAAGAAGGGGGAGGACAGAGATTTACCAAACCTCTTACAGGGAGCTAAATGATTTTCTAATAATGGAGAGCAAAGAGTAGAGAATGAAAAGGACCAGGGGTAATTGTGCAGTTAGATGTGAAGTTTTCGGAGCAGTGCAGAGTCTGCAAGAGTGTCTTGTCAACGATATACAGGAATTTTTCTAGCAGGGATAAGGAGGTGGTTATCCCTATGTATAAGGCAATGGTCAAGCCACACCTGAAATACTGTACACAGGTCTGGAGGCCTCATTTTAGGAAAGATGTAGAGCTGCTGGAACGAGTACAGAGAAGGGCAACAAGATTAGTGAAAGGAACAAAGGATTGCTCTAACCAAGAAAGAATTAAGATTTGCAAATTACAGTATCTGGTGACTAGGCAGCTGTGGGATGATCTGATTGAGGTGTATAAGGCCTGGATGGTTTGCGCAAGTTCAGTGCTGATGGGATTCTGCCTCTTGCCCAAATTAATCACCTGAGGGGATATAAATTCAAACTGAGGAAAGACAGTTGTAGAATACATGTGTGGAAGTCTGCCTTTAGCCAGCATGTAGTTAATTGCTCATACAAACTTCCATCTGTTGATGTAGAAGTTGATAGCTTAAATAAATTCAAGGTAGAACTAGATAAACATTTGGAGCAAATTGGTGGATGAAATGAGAAGGTTTTTTTTTTTTTTTTTTTTTTTGGCTGATGCTGTATGAGCTTGCTTTCTTGCATCATATGCCTTTGCTAATGCTAAGTGCAGGAGAAATTGTCGAAGTTAAACATAAAAAAGCACCTGGGGTGAATGGAATCTATCCAGTTATATTAAAGGATGCAGCAAAGGAAGTAAGAAACCCTTAGCCATAATTATAAGGGCAACCTTAGATTCAAGGGAGATCCCCATGGACTGGAGATGTGCAAATGTATCCCCAATTCACAAAAGCAGTTCAAAGAGTCACACAATGAATTATAGACCTGTTAATTTAACTTCTATTCCAGAGAAAATAATGGTGCCACTGGCTAAAGAAACATTGCAGGATCATGTAGACAAAACTGCAGTAATAGTTCAGACACAGCATGGGTTTGTTAAGGGGAGGTCTTGTCTGACCAATTTTAGTGGATACTATGATGTGTTCACAAAGGAACTGGAGGCAAAACATAATTTTGGTGTTGTGCACTTGGATTTCAGCAAGATTTTTGATACTCTTGCACATGGAAGGCTGCTGTACAAATTGGAGTGGTATGGCATAAAGGTCAAGTTGTTTCAATGGATAAAGAGATGGTTGAGTGGTAGACTTTAAGAGTAGAAAACTTGCTTCTTGCCCTAATGGTAGCCAAGCATTCTGGTCTCTTGCCAAAGCTATTGGCCGCAACTTTTGCACATCTCTGCTCCCACCTCTGTCCAAACCAGATGGTTCTGTTGTCACTTCAGCCAAGGATAAAGCTGACCTGCTAGCATCCCATTTTTCTTCCAGCTCATGTATTAATGATCTTGGTAAAACACCTCCCACCATTCCCAACACGCTCCATTCAATGCCTCCTGTGGTCTTCTGTCAAAAGGATATCAGAAGGATTTTGATGAATCTTGATGCTAAGAAAGCTCCAGGTCCTGATGGTATTTCTCCACTTGTTCTCAAAACCTGTGCTCCTGAACTTACTCCTTTTCTTTGCCGCCTTTTTTCACTTTCTTATTCCAAAGGTGTTTTTTCCTTCTGCTTGGAAATTTGCTCATATCCAGCCAGTTCCTAAAAAGGGTGACAAATCCCTCCCATCCAATTATCGTCCCTTTGCAATTACTTCTACTCTTTCTAAATTAATGGAGAATTCAATTAACCACCAACTCTTAAACTACCTAGAAACCTTCCGTCTGATCAACAATCGCCAGTATGGATTCCGTCAGTGTCGATCCACTAGTGATATTCTGGCTTATGTTACCCATTTATGGACTAATTCAATGGAAAGGTTCGGTGAAACACAAGTAGTTGCTCTTGACATCTCAAAGGCTTTTGATCGTGTTTGGCATAAAGGTCTCCTAAACAAGCTTCCATCTTATGGTTTGCCAACTGTATTTAGTAATTGGTTATCCAGTTTTCTCTCTTATCGCTCATTGAGGGTGATGTTAGATGGCTCTCTGTCTTCTAACTTCTCCACTAATGCCGGTGTCCCCCAAGGTTAAGTTCTTTCCCCCACTCGTTTCCTCTTGTATATTAATGACCTTCTTCCATTGACTGGAAATCCTATCCATAGTTTTGCCGATGATAGCACGATGCATTCCACTTTCCATTTTGAGAAACCTTGTCCTGCTCAATCAGCTTCAACTTCTCGAAAATCTGCTACCGATTCCTTAAATGCCGATCTTCAGGTAATTCTCCAGTGGGGCAAAGACAACTTAGTTGATTTCAACCCTTCTAAAACTCAGTCTTGTCTTATATCTCGCAAAAAGGATTCTTCTGCTCCTATGCTTATCTTTAGTGACACTCCGATTTCTAGGCAAAATGATATATCTGTTTTGGGGATTACCCTGACTTCTAATCTCTCTTGGCACAAGCACATTACAAATATTGCTTCCTCTGCATCTAAAAAACTTGGTTTTCTCTTTCGCTCTCGCCGTTACCTTTCTTCCAAACAGCTGCTCACTCTGTATAAATCGCAAATCCACCTTGCCATGGAATATTGTTCCCACATCTGGGGTGGTGCCCCCAAAACCTCTCTCAGGCTTCTTGATTCCATTCAGAAGAGGGCAGTTAGGTTAATTAATGATTCATCTCTAACAGAGAGTCTCCACTCGCTGAGGCGCCTCCGTAGCCAGGTGGGAAGGAGCAGCAGCAGCAGTGCGCAGCACACGCTTCTTGATTAGACCGGGGTTCGAGCCTGTCACCACCAAATACGGAGGATGCGGAAAGGTCAGGAAATGACCACCGCATATCCCGGAGCAATATGGCCTTAGTTGCTAATGCTCCTAAAAACTAAATAACAACAACAACAATCCACTCGCTGTCTCATAGACGTACTGTTTCTGCTGCATGCCTCCTCTACAGATACTTCCATGGGCACTGTTCTTCTGAACTGGCTTTTATAATTCCCGCTTTCTCTCTCTTTCAAAACAGTCCGAACATGTGCTGCCACCAGCCAACATCCATTTACTGTCCAACTTCAAACCCACAGAACCAACTTTTCATCTTCCTCATTTATTCATTCAACTGCCGTTTTCTGGAACAACCCTCCTTCATACGTATTTCCTGAAAATTACAATCTACAGAAGTTCAAGTCCAATGTCAACAAATATCTTCTTTCGTCTTCTCAACATCCAACCCAAGCACGGTACTAAGTACTATAGGTTTTAATACCTCTCGTGTTTGGGGTTCACTTAAAAAAAAAAAAAAAAAAAAGACAGCAGAGAGTGGTAATAAATGAACTGCTCTATGTGTACAAATGTTATTACTGGTGTGCTCCAGGGTTCGGTGCTGGGCTCATTGTTGTTTTGTGTATTTATCAATGAGGGTAAAAAAAAAAAAAGGTGAACTGCAGCCATTATCAACCCACTGCAGGATGGAAGCCTCCTCAACAATTCATGCCGAAGGAAATGGACCATAATCTGCCACGCTGGTTCAGTGTTGGCAGATCGACCATATTTAGTAGTCAAGGGCTTGAACCCCGGTCTACTCAAAGAGCATGTGTTTCTGCACTCCCATTCCTGACCACTCTGCTATGGAGACTGTAAAAGTATATCAGGCTTAATATCCAAGTTTGCGATGATACAAAGGTTGGCAGGATTGTTAATGACAGTAAAAGACAGTATGCTACTGCAACAGGATCTAGAAACGTTAGGCAGATGGGCTGAGAAGTTGCAACCTGAAGTTTAACATTGACAAATACAAAATAGTGCATATGGGTAGGAATAACCACAGAGAAACATACCAACTGTGTAGTAGTACTACTTTCAGGGAATTAGAGAATGAAAAAGACCTTGGGAGTAATTGTGCAATCAGATATGAAATTCTCTGAGCAGTTCAGCTGGGCTGCAAGAGTAGGTCATTGAATCTTTTCAATGATATATAGAATTTTTCTAGCAGAGATAAGGAGGTGATTATCCCCTTGTTTAAGGCAATGGTCAGGCCACAATTTGAGTAGTGCATCAGGTATGGAGGCCTCAATTTAGGAATGATGTAGAGCTGCTAGAACGAGTAACAAGATTGGTGAGAAGAACAAAGGGGTGCTCTTACAAAGAAAGTGTAAAATTCTGCAAATTGCAGCATTTGGAGACTAGACGCCCGCGAGGTGAACTGATTGAGGCATATAAGGCCTTGAATAGTTTGAGCAGGCTCAGTGCTGATTGGATTCTTCTGCTTGCTCAGATTAAGAACTTGAGGGGGCATAGATTCAAATTGAGGAAAGATAGCTGTGCAGAAGTTTGCCTTTATAGCCAGGGGTAACTGATTGCTGGAACAGACTTCCATCTGTTGTTATGGAAGTTGATAGCTTAAATGAATTTAAGGCTGAACTAGACAAATGTTTGGAGTGACCAGATGGGTGAAATGGGAAGGTTTTTTTTTTTTTTTTTTTTTTGGATGATGGTGTATAAGCTTGCTTTCTTGCATCATATTTCTCAACTAATGCTAATGTTAAATGCAATGTCTTACACTTGGGGAATAGCAACTTGGTAGAATGGAACATTATACACTTGGTAGGATTGAATTAAAAACAATATAAGAGGAAAGGGGTCTGAGAGTTACAATATATGCTGATATGAAATTTTCTGAACAGTGTAAACAGGGAACCAGGAAGGTTCATGGTGTCCTAGCTATGATTTTTCAAACATTATCCTGTAGAGATAGGGAGGTCATAATCTCACTGTATAAGGCAATTGGACCACATTTGGAATGCTGTGTTCAAGGTTGAAGACCTCATCTGAAAAAAACAGTGAGCTTCTTGGAGGATCCAAAGACGAGCAACTCGAATAGTGAGAATGGCAGAAGGACAATCTTACGAAGAAAGACTCTAATTATGTGGGCTACAAAGCTTGGCAATCGGGCATCTTATAGGTTATCTGACTGAGGTTTATAAGGCTCAGAGTGATTTGTAAAATTAATGAAGGTAATTGGAATTCTCACCTTTATAAAAAGAATTTCAGAAAGGGGTCATAAATTCAAATTAGAGGGGTGCTGAGGTTTAGATTGGATTGCAGGAAGTTTTCTTTTAGCCAGCAAGTCGTTGATTGCTGGAAAAAGTTGCCCTCGCAGGTACTTTTTTTTTTTTTTTTTTTTTGTTAGTTGTTGGTGCATCAGCTTCTGTGGCCATAATGCACCTCCCAAAGTTTTTACATTTTACTCTGATCCAAGCCCAAGGCTGGATTCGAACCCGTGACCTTTGGGTTGCTAGGCAGGCACTTTACCTACGTGGCTAGCCCAATCGGCTCTCGCAGGTAGTTGACGCTGACAATTTGAATAAATTCAAAGGTTACCTGTGTGAGAAGGGATGCATATAATTTCTATTTTCTTACGTACTTGTTTTTTTGCCATTTCAGCTTCTTTGCACTATATGGCAAATGCTATTACTAATTCATTCGTCGTGACATCATAGCATTAGTAGAGCTAATGATTTTTCAAAAAGAGGCATATGATGCAAGAAAGCAAGCTTATGCAACATCAGCAAAAAAAAAAAAAAAAAAAAAAAACGCTCCCATTTCACCCTTCCGTTCGTTCCAAGTATCTGCCCAGCTCAGCCTTAAATTCATTTAGGCTGATAAATTTATAATAAATAAATAAATTTATTTATTTATTTACATAGTTTGAGCCTGCTCAAACCATTCATGGCCTTGAATGGTTTGAGCAGGCTCAATGCTGAGGGGATACTTCCGCTTACTCAGATTAAGAACCTGAGGGGGCATAGATTCAACTTGAGGAAAGATAGTTGTAGAATAGATATGTGGAAGTTTGCCTTTAGCAAGTGGGTAGTTGCTTGCTGGAACAGAATTCCATTTGTTGTTGTGGAAGTTTAATAGCTTAAATAAATTTAAAGTTGAATTAGACAAACATTTGGAGATGGGCTGGGTGAAATGGGAAAGGTTTCTTCTTTTTTATTTTTTTGATGCTGCATAACTTTGCTTCCTTGCATCACATGCCTCAACTATTGCTAATACTAACTTTCAAATTCAATGTTAACTCATGACTTTTTCCAAGCATTGCCCTGTACTTCTTAAGATATTAAGAGTAGGAGATCTGAGAAGTCCTCAGATCTCCTACTCTTAATATCATTAGTGACAGTAAGTACAACAATATCACATTTTTGCCCTTGAAAGATATCTACTCTTAATATCATTAGTGACAGTAAGTACAACAATATCACATTTTTGCCCTTGAAAGATATCTGCTCTATAATGTCATTGACCTTAATAAGACTTTAATAACTTTTGCCTTAATAGACTTTAATAACCTAGCATTAGTAGAGGCACATGATGCAAGAAAGCAAGCTTATGCAGCATGAGCCAAAAAAAAAAAAAAAAAAAAAAAAAAAAATCTCCCCTTTCACCTCTCCGTTTGTTCCAAATACCTGTCCAGTCCAGCCTTAAATTTATTTAGTCTATCAATTTCCACAACAAAGGATGGAAATCTACCCACTAACTAAAGGCAAACTTCCGCACATCTATCCTACATCTGTCTTTCGTCAATTTGAATTTATGCCCTCTTGGGTGATTATTCTGAGCAAGAGGAAGAATCCCATCAGCATTGAGCATGCTCAAACCATTCAAGGCTTTATATACCTCAATCTACCTCAATCGCACCTCAGTGTCTGGAGACTAGGCACCTCGCAGGTGCCTAGTCTCCAGACACTGTAATTTGCAAAACTTAAGCCTTTCTTTGTAAGAGCAACCCTTTCTTGCATTCACTAATCTTGTTGTTCTTCTCTGTACTCTTTCAAACAGCACTACATCCTTCTTAAGATGAGGCCTCCAGACCTGTATACAGTACTCAAGGTGCGGCCTGACCATTGCCTTATAAGTGAATAATCACCTCCTTATCCCTGCTAGAAAAATTCCTGTATATAATTGACAAGACACCATGAGCTGCTCAGAAAACTTCATATCTGCCTGCACAATTACCCCCCCCCCCAAGTCCTTTTCGTTCTCTAACACTCTTAGTGTAGTACCACAGAGTTGATACATTAATCTGGGGGTTACTGCTTCCCATATGTAGTATTTCACATTTGTCAATGTTAAACTTGATTTGCCACCTGTCAGCCCATCTGCTCAACTTTTCTAGATCCTGTTGCAACAGAGTACATCCTTCATGGCAGAGGTGTCAGTGTACTTAACAACCCTGCAACCTTCATATCATCTGCAAACTTGTACATTAAGCTTGATATACCATCATCAATATCATTTATAAATACAGAAAACAACAATGGGCCCAACACTGAACCCTGTGGGACTCCACTAATAACATTAGTCCACATACAGCAGTGTCCATTTATTACCACTCTCTGCTATCTCCCACTCAACCATCCTTTTCTCCATAGCAGCAATTCACCTCCAATGCCACACTGCTCCAATTTGTTCAGCAGTCTTCCATTTGCAACAGTATCAAAAGCTTTCCTGAAATCCAGGTATATGATATCAAAATTATTTTTTGCATCCAGCTCCTTTGTTACCACATTGTAGTATCCAATCAAATTGGTCAGGCATGACTTTACCTTAACAAAACCATGCTGTCCAAGCTGTAACTGAAGTCTTGTCTAGATGATCAGTGCAGTGCTTCTTTTACCAGTGCCTCCATTAATTTTCCTGGCACAGAAGTTAAGCTCACAGGTCTATAATTACTTGTGTCAGCCTTTGATCCTCCTTTGTGAATTGGGGTAACATTTGCACATTTCCAGTCTATGGGTACCTCCCCTGAGTCCAAGGAAGCTCTCATAATTATGGCTAAGGGTTTGCTTACTTCCTTTGCTGCCTCCTTTAATATAACTGGATAGATCCCATCCACCCCGGGTGCCTTCTTTATGTTTATCTTCAACAATTTCTCCTCCACTTTCCTCTCAGTTATTTCAAAATCATCTCGCTCACTGCCAGAGTTAAATTCACCTCTGGCATTCCCCTTCCTGAACAACTCCTCATGTGTGAATGTAGATGCAAAATATTCATTTAGTTTGTTAGCCACCTGAGCAGGATCATCAACTGTTGAACCATCAATATCCAGTGCACCAATCTGATTCGTCCCTTTCCTTCTAGAGTTTACATAGGTAAACAACTCTTTGCTGTTTTTCTTTGCATCCTTTGCCAAAGATTTCTCCTAATCTGCCTTTGCCTCCCTAATTGCCTTTGTGACTTGACTACAGACCAACTTATATCTATCATAAACTTCCATGTCACCCATTAATTTATATGTATCCCATGCATTTTTCTTCTTAGCCATATGTCTCATTAGTTCATCTGACATCCATTTAGGCCTAAATCTTGAAGAATATTTCTTAGTTGGTATGAAAAGCCTAGTACCTTCCAAGATAAATTCTTTGAATGCTTCTCATTTTGAATTTGCTGTTGGTAACATCATCATTGTCCCACCGTATAGAATTTAAATACTGTCTCAGACCAGACACGGGAAGTAAGTCACCTTTACGAAAGCAAAAACCCTTCCCTTTACCCCTGATGGTAGTTACCTCTTTGAGTAAATCCCACTTCAACACACTGTGATCACTGCCACCTAGTGGTTCCTTTATCTGCAGATTCTTAACGCATGAAGAATTACTACTGATAATCAGATCAAGAGTATTACTCCCTCTTAGTTGCCTCTTGAACATGTTGATGTAGAAAACAATCATCCAATAAATCCACAAAAGCCTTGCTAGTGTGTGAGTGACCAATCCACAAATTCCAGTCAATATCTGGGAAATTGAAATCCCCCATTATAAGACTCTCTAATTTACTAGGTTTTTAACCCCACTCTATTTCCCTGTACAGATTCTTATTATACTCATCAGAGTCATTCGGCCTATAACACACTCCTACTCTCAATTTTGATCTCCCAATGCTTATGTCACACCAAACTGACTCGACACTGCACTGTCCAGCAATGTCGACTGGCTTCACTTCCTTGGATTTTATGTATTTCTTAACTAATAGCATAACCCCTCCTCCCTTCCTATCCTGTCTATCCTTTCTGTAGACATTGTACTCCCCAAATTCCAGTTCTGCATTCCTTATATCTGTGTGACACTACATCTCTGAAATCCCCACAATATCTGCCTTTGATGTTTTGAGCAATACATCAAATTTATTTACTAAACTCCTGACATTGGTGTACACAGAAGTATACATGCACCTGTTCTTTTTCTTAGCTACCCTAACACAACCCATGTGTTTACTTGCATCCCAATGATTCCCAGCAGTCTCTGAAATATCCTGCATCTTATTTTCCAGGCTGCAGCTCATTGCAATAGAAGCATTGCAAAAATCACTTTCACCTCTGCCAGTGGCTACTGTTAGTAGTTTTAGTAGTTTTCCCAATTTAGTAGTTTTCCGACCCACCTAACATTGCCTCGATAGCATCAGCAAACATTCTTGCACCCTTTCTATTTAAGTGTGTCCCATCCTTGTAGAAGCAGTCTCCCCTGTTAACAAGTACAGACCAGGCTGAAAAAAATTCTACCCCTTGAGCCTTGCAAAATCTTTCCAGGGCTGAATTGATTGACAGGGCTCTCATCATATACTCCCTCCTATCGTGTCTGGGCAGAATTGCAGACACTTTCAAATTCAACCCTAATTCACGGCTTTTTTTCAACAGTGACCTGTACTTGTTAAGTAATTCCGCCGGTCTCCTAGTTAAAAAGGACAATTTAATTGCATTGAAGTTTCACAAGATTAATAAATTTTACTGATTATTTGATAATATTATCATATGCTAATATACTATACTAAGCTGACGCTATCTAGTTCGGGATATAACGTATTGTATAACAATGGCGCCAAGTTATGAACAGTAAATCTATGGACACTTAAGTGTTAATTAACTTCCAAAATCTGTTCGTCTCAATTCAGAATAAACCAAAGATCTCGACTAGGTCTATACGCTACTTATAGAAAATAATTTAATCTAACAATTAGTCAAATTTAGTGGCTAAATATAGCTAAAAAACTTCCCGTTCGCTGCAGCTGCAACACTTGTATAACACGTGGATTGGATACCCTTACCGATACAAAGTAATAATCTACAAAATCTCTATCTAAGTTAAATTTTTAACTAAGTATCATAACTAAGAATATAAAGCTACTCTAGAAAATAAGTTAATATGCCCAATTTAAGCCAATCTAACTTATAATAATTAGCTTTGTTTTCTATATACTTAAATAGCACTCTTTTAAATTCTGTAAAAGGGTGCTGGGATCAAGAAAGAGGAACAGTATGAAGATCATGAAAAATTAATTTTTAACAAAAGTAATGATACAAGGAAGCAAAACCTATAGAGCACCAGCCAAATAAAAAAAAAAATATCTACTTCTGCTGATTCCTGCCATTAATTTGTCCAAACCTTCTTTAAATTTATTCCAACTAACAACTTCCATGACAATAAATGGGAGATTATTCCAAATTTAATCATTCTTTGGCTGAAGATCAATTTCTGTACATCTGTTCATTAAAGTCTTATACATTTCAGTTAGTTGCCATACAGATATCTAGTTTCCAGAGTTTCAGTTTACAGAATGCTTGGTAAAAGTACCTGTTTATGGCCAAAGGGCTTTTTGCTCCTATTTTCAAGATACCTGTGTTCAGTTTTCCAAACCTGTATTCAGTATTCCAGATGTGATGACCAAGAGGTGAGATAATCACCTCTTGGCCCTTGCTGCCAGATTTCCTGTATATTATCTGCACTGCCCAGAGAATTTTATATCAATTTACCCCAACTCTACTGTCATCCAATTACTTTTCTGTATAGTATTAGATTTCTTGGACTCATCATCATCAGCCATTTTCAATCCACTGCAGAATGAAGGCCTCTCCAATAACTTTCCAGTGAACATAAGTTTCCATGGATAAAATCTAAGTTTCTTGGAGCATATTTGTATAAAGCTGAATCTCCTCAGGGCAATTTCTGCTATGTCATGGAGTGCAGATTCTACTACACCTATACAGTTCACTAATTAGATCGACTGGATTATGGGTCTCCTGTCTATGCCTCAGCCAGACAAAGTGCATTAAAATGGCTTCACACAATACATCAATGCTCTCAGAGTTGCCCTAGGAGCTTTTCATACATCATCAGTTCAGAGTATTTTTACAGAAACACACGAACCACCTCTATTTCTTTGTCGGCGTGCTCTGCTATTAAATTATGCAGCTAAGATCAGAAGTTTCCCACATCATCCTATATAGAAATATTCCGATATCAGGCAACAACTCGGCGTTCTTGTGGGCCTATATGAGAGCTTGAAGGACAGGGTGGATGCCCTCAAAAAAACTAAATTGAGGGGCCCATCAAGCTCTCAGCTGCCCACATCAATGCCAGAGCTTGCACTTGGGCATCGCGTGACACAGAGACAACCCCCAAGGCAGAATGCGCTGGTCCCGAAGGAACTAGTAGTTGTTGGTGACTCTATTGTCAGGGAAACGGGGAACATGCTTTGTAAAAAAGATAGATGGAACAGGACCAGGGTATGTCTGCCAGGGGCAAAGGTTGATGATGTTGTAGAGCGAATATCATCTTTTAAGGGCACAAAAGGTGATATAGTTGTACACGTTGGCACTAATAATATTAAGAGTAGGAGACCGGCAGAATTACTTAACAAGTACAGATCACTGTTGAACAAAAGCCGAGAATATATGATGAGAGCCTTGTCGATCAATTCGTCCCTGGAAAGATTGTGCAAGGCTCAAGGGGTAGAATTTTTTTCAGCCTGGACTGTACTTGTTAACAGAAGAGATTGCTTCTACAGGGATGGGATACACTTAAATAGAAAGGGTGCAAGAATATCTGCTGATGCTATCGAGGCAGTGTTAGGTCGGTCGGAAAACTGATAGCTTGGGGGGAGACAAAGACCAATAGATTGACAGTAGCCACTGGCAGAGGTGAAAGAGATTCTTGCACTGCTTCTATTAGAATGAGCAGAAACCTGAAAAACAAGATGCATGGTATTTCAGAGAGTACTGGGAGCCATTGCGGTACAAGTAAACACATGGGTTGTGTTAGGGTAGCTAAGAATAGAAACAGGTGCAGGTATACTTGCGTGTACACCAATGCTAGGAGTTTAGTAAATAAATTTGATGAATTTGAGGTATTGCTCAAAACATCAAAGGCAGATATTGTTGGGATATCAGAGACGTGGTGTCACACAGATATAAGGGATGCAGAACTGCAATTTGGGGAGTACAACGTCTACAGAAAGGATAGACAGGATAGAAAGGGGGGGAGGGGTTATGCTATTAGTTAAGAAACACATAAAAACCATGGAAGTGAAGCCAGTCGACATCGCTGGACAGTGCAATGTTGAGTCAGTTTGGTGTGACATAAGCATTGGGAGATCAAAATTGAGAGTAGGAGTGTGCTATTGGCCTAATGACTCTGATGAGTATAATAAGAAACTGTACAGGGAAATAGAGTGGGCCAGTAAATCAGAGAGTCTTATAATGGGAGATTTTAATTTCCCAGATATTGACTGGAATTTGGGGACTGGTCACTCACACACTAGCAGGGCTTTTGTGGATTTATTGGATGATTGTTTTCTACATCAGCATGTTCGGGAGGCAACTAGAGGGAGTAATACTCTTGATTTGATTATCAGCAGTGATTCTTCATGCATTAAGAATCTGCAGATAAACGAACCACTAGGTGGCAGTGATCACAGTGTGCTGAAGTGGGATTTACTCAAAGAGGTAACTACCATTAGGAGTAAAGGGAAGGGTTATTGCTTTCGTAAAGGCGACTACGATGGACTGAGACAGTATTTAAATTCTATACAGTGGGACCAACTGATGATGTTACCAACAGCAAATTCAAAATGGGAAGCATTCAAAGAACTTATCTTGGAAGCTACTAGGCTTTACATACCAACTAAGAAATATTTTTCAAGGTTTAGGCCAAAATGGATGTCAGATGAACTAATGAGGCATATGGCAGAGAAGAAAAATGCATGGGATACTTACAAATTAACACATGACACAGAAGCCTATGATAGATACAAGTTGATATGCAACCAAGTTACAAAGGAGGTTAGGCAGGCGAAGGCAGATTACGAGAAATCCTTGGCAAGGGATGCAGAGAAAAACAGCAAAGAGTTCTTTACTTATGTAAACTCTAGAAGGAAGGGGATGAATCAGATTGGTCCACTTAATATTGATGGGTCAACTGTTGATGATCCTGCTCAGGTAGCTAACAAACTAAATGAATATTTTGCATCGACATTCACACATGAGGAGTTATTCAGCAAGGGGAATGCCAGAGGTGTATTCAACTGTAGCAGTAAGCTACAGAATCTTGAAATAACTGGGAGTAAAGTGGAGGAGAAACTGTTGAAGATAAACACAAGAAAGGCACCCGGGGTGGATGGGATCTATCCAGTTATATTAAAGGAGGCAGCAAAGGAAGTAAGCAAACCCTTAGCCATAATTATGAGAGCTTCCTTGGACTCAGGGGAGGTACCCATAGACTGGAAATGTGCAAATGTTACCCCAATTCACAAAGGAGGATCAAAGGCTGACACAAGTAATTATAGACCTGTGAGCTTAACTTCTGTGCCAGGAAAATTAATGGAGACACTAGTTAAAGAAGCACTGCAGGATCATTTAGACAAGACTTCAGTTATAGCTCAGACACATCATGGTTTTGTTAAGGGGAAGTCTTGCCTGACCAACTTGATTGGATACTATGAGGCAGTCACAAAAGAACTGGATGCAGGGAATAACTTTGATATTATATACTTGGATCTTAGAAAGGCTTTTGATACTGTTGCACATGGAAGACTGCTACACAAATTGGAGCAGTGTGACATTGGAGGCAAATTGCTGCTATGGACAAAGGGGTGGTTGAGGGGGAGAAGACAGAGAGTGGTAATCAATGGACACTGCTCATCGTGGACTAATGTTATTAGTGGAGTCCCTCAGGGCTCAGTGTTGGGTCCATTATTGTTTTCTGTATTTATAAATTGATATTGATGATGGTATATCAAGCTTAATGTCCAAGTTTGCAGACGATACAAAGGTTGGCAGGGTTGTCAAGGACACTACTGACACTATGCTGCTGCAACAGTATCTGGAAAGGCTGAGCAGATGGGCTGAGAGGTGGCAAATGAAGTTTAACATTGACAAATGTAAAGTACTACACATGGGAAACAGCAACCCCAGAGCAACGTATCAACTCTGTGGTACTACACTGACAGTGGTAGAAAATGAAAGAGACTTGGGGGTGGTTGTTTAGGCAGATATGAAGTTCTCTGAGCAGTGCAGACGGGCTGCAAGAGTAGCTCATGGAGTATTGTCAATGATATACAGGAATTTTTCCAGCAGGGATAAGGAGGTGATTATTCCATTGTATAAGGCAATGGTCAGGCCACACCTAGAGTACTGTATACAGGTCTGGAGGCCTCATTTCAAGAAGGATGTAGAGCTGCTGGAACGAGTACAGAGAAGGGCAACAAGATTAGTGAATGGAACAAAGGGGTGCTCTTACGAAGAAAGGCTTAAGTTTTGCAAATTACAGTGTCTCGAGACTAGGCACCAGCGAGGTGATCTGATAGAGGTGTATAAAGCCTTGAATGGTTTAAGCATGCTCAATGCTGATGTGATTCTTCCTCTAGCTCAGAAAAATCACATGAGAGGGCATAAATTCAAATTGAGGAAAGACAGATGTAGGATAGATGTGCAGAAATTTGCCTTTAGCCAGCGGGTGGTTTTTTGGTGGAACAGACTTCCATCCCTTGTGGTGGAGGTTGACAGCCTAAATAAGTGTAAGGCTCAGCTGGACAGGTATTTTTAACGAACAGAGGGGTGAAGTGGAAGTGGGTTTTTTTTTTTTGGCTGATGCTGCATAAGCTTGCTTTCTTGCATCAAATGCCTCTACTAATGCTAATTTGTTCACACCAAAATGGGATAATTTGTATAAAAATAAACCATGTGGCATTAGCCTACAAAGCCTAAACACATTGGGGACTAAATATGGAAAACATAATTCCAGATGAAAACACGGCTACACGACCATAGCAAATAACATTGGCATATGTAGATAAACAATTCCAAAAATGGGGAAAGAATGCCCTTCCAAATTACAATATTAAGCAGATTCATGCAGCTCACTCCTTTCAATTCTCAAGTAACACTCAAATTTACACCAATGGCTCCAAAACAGATAGTAAAGTTGGTGCCGCTGCAGTTCTACCAAATTTTACAGCATCTTGTCGGCTTCCTTTGGAGTGCAACATTTACACCACAAAACTGTATGCTATCCTGATAGCTTTAGAGAATATAAAACAGTCCCTGAAACCATTATCTATACTGATTCCATGAGCACCGTATCTGCTCTTCAGTGTAAACTTCTTTCAAGTCACCCCTTTTTACAACAAATTCAAATAAAGTTCATTTAGTACAACTTCTTACAAGCAGGCAAAAAATAATATTCTGTTGGATAGCTGGACATGCTGGAATCAGAAGAAATAAACAAGCTGATTTTTCTGCCAAGAATGTAAGTTACATCCTTTCACTGATTATGAACATGTCATACTTTGTACCAGAATCAAAAAATGGTTATTCATTTGGCACTAGAACAAAAAAAAATAAAATGTTCCAGATTAAAAACGATCACAAGCAGTGGCCTTCAAGCCGAAGAGGGAATGAGAAAGAAGCTGTACTTTCTAGATTGCAGATTGGGCATACCCACCTAACTCAGTTACCTGCTCACACGGGATGATCCTCCACTATGCAGCAATTGTCAAACTCAACTCACAGTAAAACACTTTATGCTTGAATGCCTATTATACCTAAAAGAATGAAAAATAGCTTTATTTTTACAACTCTGTTCCACTAATCAACTACTTTACAGCAAATTCTCGGAAACCAACTAGAATTAAATGAACTTTTTGCCTTCCTGAAAATGATAAACAAATACCATTTTGATTTGAACCTGCATGTTTAATATATCAAACATCTTCCAAAGAATATTGTTATAGGTGCATTATGGCTTTAATAGTCTTTGCATCAACAAATCAAACAAACAACAACAATAACATATCAATTACCTCATTTTTTCCTTGTCAGATAACTTAAGTTTGGTGCCACATTATTACCCACATTATTACCCAAATTATTACAAGGGGCAATCATTTATAATTTGTGGACTGGTGCAAGATCTTTTCTTAATTGTCATGATCTTAATCTTCAGTGGAATTCTCCTTCTCGAAACACTCTCCCTTGAACTTTACACACTTTCCACCGTCATATCCATGCATAAAATCCATGCATTCTATTCTTGCAAGCCATTTTTAGAACAAAGTGCTTCCATTGTGGCTCTGCGTCGTAGTCAGACGCAAACTGCTTGCCTTTCAGAGCTTTCTTCAGGCATAGAAACAGGAAGAAATTTGCATTAGCATTAGTAGAGGCACATAATGAAGAAAGCAAGCTTAAGCAGCATCAGCCAAAAAAAAAAACCGCTCCCATTTCACCCCTCCATTCGTTCCAAATTCCTGTCCAGCTCAGCCTTAAATTTATTTAGGCTATCAACTTCCACAACAAGGATGGAAGTCTGTTCCACCAACCAACTACCCGCTGGCTAAAGGCAATCTTCTGCACATCTATCCTACATCTGTCTTTCCTCAATTTGAATTTATGCCCTCTCAGGTGATTATTCTGAGCAAGAGGAAAAATCCCATCAGCAAATCACATGGGGCTAAGTCTGGTGAATAAGGGGGATGTGGCAGAACCTCAGCACCTATGGCAGTGATCACTGGCTGCACAATATTAGCCGTATGGGACCTGACATTGTCTTGATAGATAATCCACTTCACACCAGGAAGTTCTTGATGTTTCTCATGAATGGCATGGCAAAGTTCGACTCTGAGAATCTTAGAGTATGCTTCCTTATTCATAGTTGTTCCACGAGGCACAAAATGTGTAACAAGAATGCCTTTTATGTAAAAAAAACCAGAACCATTTCTCTGTCAGCCGAATGAGAAGCTCGAAATTTCTTAGGTCTTGGTGAATCAGAATGCTTCCACTCACTTGACTGTTTTTTTGTCTCAGGATCATAGTGAAAAATCCAAGTTTCATCACTAGTCCCTATTCGATTAAAGAAGTTTTGAACCTGTGTTTCAAAACGATCATGTACAGGCAGTTCTCGCTTTACAATTTCCCAGGTTTATGAGTTTTTTTTTTTTTCTCAGAATATCAACTATCAACAAAATCGAAATTATGAACATTAATTGCAGAAAATGAATGTTAAACATTCATTATGTAATATCGGTGTAGATACACCATAGTTAACCCATAAATTTGAACTATGTATGTAGTGTAAAAGGCATCGTTTTAATAGTATCTCATATTGTGGTTGCCTTCACGAGATAGCTGGTATTGCACTACTTCAAATAAATAACCCTTCTCTAGTAGAGAAGACTACTGTTATTTATTTTTAGAGGATACCACCACCCAGACGATCGTTTTGAAGCTAGTGGGCTTCATCATCAGTGGGTGGGCAGGTACCCTGTTAGTGCAACATGCCATCACAGTTTGAAGTAGTGCAATTCCAGCTATCTCGTTGTGGAGGCAACCACAATATGAGATACTATTAAAACAATGCCTTTTATACTACATACGTAGTTCAAATTTATGGGTTAACTATGGTCTATCTACACCGATATTATATAGTTAATTACCAAAACCCATAAGGATTATGCCTTGTGCATTTCGTTAAACATTCATAAACGTCGCATTTCAAACCACGCGCATAGCTATACAATACAGTGTACCTGCTTTACTATATTAATCTATTCCAGAGACCATCGTATCATGAAAATATCGTAATGTGAACCCAATAACACATTGTTTTTTGGTAATTCGTTCCACGACCTCGGACGTTGAAATTTTCGCTGTATAACTCTCTAAAAGGTCATTTTTATAGTGCAAATTGTATTAGTTACCAATTCAAATCACTAAAATGCACTCACTTTCATTGTATCTGTTCTGTTCTAAGAACCAATTTTTGAACGCCTTTGTGACATTTTTCTAAAGCACATTTCTGGAGGTCATGACCATAAAACAATAAAAACAATTTGCACTTTCTGGTTTATTGGGCTTTTCTGTTACTGCAAGCAGTTATAAACGGGTAGTAAATTCGATGTTATTGCATTTGAGAAAATACTGATAGCTGGAACAGCGTGGTTTTTTTTTAATTAGGTGAAACGTGTTTTCCCTTTACTGAAATCTTCAATCATATAAAAAACATAAATAAATTTTCAGAATCTTTTCTTCATTCCTTTTTTTTAAGCTTCATAAACTTGGTATTCTGCGCAAATCGTGTTAGTTGCAATTTGTGCGTTCCATTAAAAAATGCTTATGCATCTATTGAAATTTATAAAGAAAAGAGATCTTGGAAATAAACACCTCTTGAAGCATTTCTGAAGAAAACGACTCCTTGTGCAACAAACCAACAAGTGCCGAGCCAATAATAAGTGACAAATGTGCATTTAGTTGATGATGAAGAATAAACATTGTTTAAAATTTGTAAGCCATAAATAATTTCTTTATTATTATAATTTTCTTGATTTTACAGGCTATGTTTTAATTTCTTTGGATAAATCTAATTATTTTGTTTTAACATAAAATAATTAGCTAACTAATTTCATTGTTGAGAACATAACCCCTATTTTTAACATTATTTCTGTGGGATTTAATTTCTGCTTTACGAGCACGCACTAGGCACGAATTAATTCGTAAAATTGAGAACTACCTGTATTTATTTGCACAAGTCTATTCTTTACTGTTTTTATTCTGGAGTCAAATTGTGTGGAATCCAGCAGGCACAGATTCATGACATTTTCAGGTGATCTTTCACAATATTGTAAGCACTACTGTTTGAAATGTAAATTCTATAGCTAATTCATCAAGTGTAATTCACCTGTCTTCATTCAAGATTTGGCATCAGCAACAGACTCACGGCCTTCACTGAATTGCTTATGCAATTTATGGCATAAGCAATTGCTTATGCCATCCTACTAAGCCACTCAGTACTATATATATTCTTCATTCATCTCTTTAACTGTTTCTGATGCATTTAAGCCCCATCTGACACAATAACAAATGATGTATTGCTATTCAATCTGTATGTCTGATATGATACTTGCTTCAAAACGATTGTCAGTGACATGCAGCTAAAAAAACTCCCTTCACACAACACTAGCTCAACGAGTATAAGTACAATGCAGAGAAAAAGAGTGGCCCAATAAATCAGAAAGTCTTTAAATTATTTAAGGGTAAAGGCCTCATGCTACGAGGTAGAATGACTAACATGTAGGTTAGTGCAAAAGCATTATTTTAACGTAGCCATCTACCAAAGTAGTTAAATTAATTAATTAAATTGGCATCATTTTGGTTATATCTCCTATTGTGAATGCCTTCACAACGAGTTGCCATGGTATTGTACTACCTCGAATAAATAAAACTTCACCAGTGGAGAAGACTACTGTTATTTATTCTCAGTGGATACCACCACCTAGACGGCACCATTTCAAAGCATGTTGGCTTCTCTTCGGTGGGTGGGCAGATACCCTGGCGGTGCAATAGTGACAACCCGATTATGAAGTATAACTTCACAATATGAGAGATGCCTAATGGTGTGCAGTGATATAGACTATAAATTATTTAAGGGCAAAGGCCTCATGCTACGAGGTAGAATGACTAATATGTAGGTTAGTGCAAAAGCATCATTTTAACGTAGCCATCTACCAAAGTAGTTAAATTAATTAATTAAATTGGCATCATTTTGTTTATCTCAATTGGTTATATCTAATTAATTTAACTACTTTGGTAGATGGCTACGTTAAAATGATGCCTTTGCACTAACCTACATGTTAATCAGAATGTCTTGTAATGGGGGATTTTAACTTTCCTATTTTTTTTTTTTTTTTTGAGAACCCCAAACACGAAAGGTATCAAAACCTATAGTACTTAGTACTGTGCATGGGTTGAAGGAGAAGTATGGGGGGGATGCCGGGAACTTTGCTCTAGAGACTAAACATGGGTTTCACCACTTCAAGCCTCCAATAAGCAAAGTGGTGGTATTTCACCGGTTGATGAAAGTCATCTACCACCTAGAATCCTGATGTTGACTGGAACTAGCGGGTCAGTCACATGCACGCCAGCAAGGATTTGTGGATTTACTAGAGGATTGTTTTCTACTGCAACATGTTCAAGGATCAACCAGAAGGGTAATACCTCTGATCTGATTATCAGCAGTGATTATTCATGCATTGAATAATTTCGTAAAGGTGACTACAGTTGTCTCAGAGTTTATAAATTCTATACAATGAGATCAATTGATGATTTTAAAAACAACAAATTCTAAATGAAAAGCCTTCAAGGAATTAATTTTGGAAGCTACCAGGCTGTTCATACCAACTAAGAAATACTGTTCAAGATTTAGACCTAAATGGATGTCAGATGAACTAATGAGGCTCTTGCAGAGAAGAAAAATGCATGGGATGCATATAAATTATTAGGTGACACAGAAGCCTATGGCAGATATAATCTAGTCACAAAGAAGGTTAGGCAAGCAAAGGCTGATTGGCAAAGGATACAAAGAAAACAACAAAGACTTCTTTCTTTATGTAAACTCTAGAAGGAAGAGGATGAATCAGATTGGTCCACTTGATATTGATGATCCTGCTCAGATCGCTGACAGACTGAATGAGTATTTGCATCTACATTCACATGAGGAATTCTATAAGGAAGTGTAGGACAGAAGTATACTAAACTCTAACATAGAGCTAAATGATTTTGTAATAACAGAGAGAAAAGTGGAGGAGAAATCGTTGAAGTTAAACAAAAAAGGCACCTGGAGTGGATGGAATCTATCCAGTTACATCGAAGGAGGCAACGAGAGAAGTAAGCAAACCCTTAGCCATAATTATGAGAGCATCCTTAGAGTCAAGGGAGGTCCCGATGGAATTCACAAAGGGAGTTCAAAGGATGACACAAATAATTATAGACCTGTTAGTTTAACTTCTGTTCTGGGAAAAATAATGGAGTCACTGGTTAAGGAGGTGATAAAGGATCACCTAGACAAGACAGCAGTTATAGTTCAGACACAGCATGGGTTTGTAAAGGGGAAGTCCTGTCTGACAAATTTGATTGGATACTATGATGTGGTCACAAAGGAACTGGAAGCAAAAAATAATTTTGATATCATATACTTGGATTTCAGGAAAGCTTTTGATACTGTTGCACAAGGAAGACTGCTGTACAAATTGGAGCAGTATGGGATTAAGGGTAAGTTACTGCAATGGATAAAGGGATGGTTGAGTGGGAGATGGCAGAGAGTGGTAATAAATGGACACTGCTGTATGTGAACTAATGTTATTAGTGGAGTCTGCTAGAGTTCGGTACTGGGTGCATTGTTGTTTTGTATATTTATCAATGAAGGTATATCAAGCTAATGTCCAAGTTTGCAGATGATACAAAGGTTGGCAGGGTTTTTAATGACTATAAAGACTGTATGCTATTGCAACAGGATCTAGAAAAGTTAGGCAGATAGGCTTAGAAGTGGAATATGAAGTTTAACATTGACAAATGCAAAGTAGTGCATATGGGTAGCAGTAACCCTAGAGAAATATATTAACTGTGTGGTACTACGCTCAGGGAAGTGGAGAATGAAAAAGACCTGGGGGTAATTGTGCAGTCAGATATGAAGTTCTCTGAGCAGTGCAGATGTACTGCCAGAGCAGGTTACAGAGTCTTGTCAATAATATATAGGAATTTTGCTAGCAGGTATAAGGAGGTGATTATCCCCTTCGGGCTAATCAATCCTGGCCAACCATTCCAATTTGGCCAGGATTCTCCCAATTTAGAACTTCAAGTCCCGCTTCCTGATATTACCATGATTTGTCCCGATAAGAGAGTCAAAAACTGTTGATTCAGTGATTTTTATGTATTTTTAATTCTTATTGGAATATAATGGATGTGTTAATAATTAATTCTAATAACAAGAGAAAAACTGAGAAATCTTGTTTTTCTTTGTTGTTTTAAATTGCATGCATTATGTATTAATTTGAAGTAGTGAAGAAAAGAAAATGCATTTTGTTAAAATGGGCGCAACTTTTCTAAAAATTTCCAGTGACAAATAATTTGTCTCAATTTCTAAGCTCCATAATAAACATTCCCAATAAAAATGCTTCATTGGAAAGAGTTTTCAGCTTAATAAAAACTGCTTGGCAGAAAGAAAAAAACCGTCTTTTATTAGAAAATTTAGAAGCTAAACTTATGGTGAAAGAAAACTATAACATGTCCTGTTCAGAATTTAAAAACTTAAAATCTTCGGAAGGGGAAAAAATTTTAAAACTAGTGAAATCTAAAGAAAAATATATAAAGTAAAAGTAGTCTTCCTCGCTATTTTTAAAATAACTGTTATAAATAATATTATAGTTTATATAGGACAAAAATTAACCCCAGGGGCTGAAATCTGGTGAGTATGGGCTTGGCACACCCATGGTCCTGAGCTGGATATCATCATTCTTCTCTTTCTTGGTGATTCCTTTCTACTTCTGATTCTTGTTCTCTCTCTCTCTCTCTCTGTCAGGCTAACTCTTTTTTTTTTTTTTTTTTTTTTTTGGCTTGTGCAGCATAAGCTTCAGGCTTCCTTGCACCAATTGGCTAATAATAAATACATATTAACAAGCATCATAAATATGATTGTTGATTGATTGATAAAAAAATGTATTTTAATTGTAATTTTATATTTATTTTTTTTTTTTACTTCTTGACCTAAAAAATGCTGTGCTACATATTTCGTTTCAAGTTGTCCTGCTTACCAATTTTCAAAATATGGTCACTCTGATCCCAATGTATAAGGCAATGGTCAGGACACACCTTGAGTACTGCATACAGGTCTGGAGGCCTCCTTTTAGGAAGGATGTAGAGTTGCTAGAACGAGTACAGAGAAGGGCAACAAGATTGGGGAGAGGAACACACGGGTATGCTTACAAACAAAGGCTTAAGTTCTGCAAATTGCAGCATTTGGAGACAAGGTGACCTGATTGAGGTGAATAAGACCTTGAATGGTTTGAGCAGGCTCAATGCTGATGGGATTCTTCCACTTGCTCAGATTAAGAACCTGAGGGGGCATAGATTCAAATTGAGGAAAGACAGTTTTCGAATAGATGTGCAGAAATTTGCCTTTAGCTAGCAAGTAGTTGATTGCTGGAACAGACTTCCATCCGTCCTTATGGAAATTGATAGCTTAAATAAATTTAAGACTGAACTAGAGGCCCTGCGTGCCAAGCGATCTTTCTAGTGTGATTTTCTAGCGATTTTCCTAGGACGAGTACTAGTGCTTTAATAATCCCTCCACCGCTAGCAACGTTACTGCTGACCGCTTGCAACGTCACTGCTTCCCTCGTTGAGTAACGTCACTGCTTCACCGCTAGCAACGTTACTGCTAAACCCGCTTGCAACGTTACTGCTATCGCTAGCAACGTATTGCTCTCCTCTTCTGCTGATCGCTTGGTCACTGGTTGGCACCGCTCCTGCCTCACCGTGTGCAGGGTCGGTAACCTGGGAGAAGGAATTCCCATCTTCTGGGGCTAAAAGGAGCAGCGATGGATTGCGATGCATATCCATTGCTAGAGCCCACGGGCTCCAGACCTGCCAACTCTGATTCAGAGCATGACTTGAATCGTCCAAAGAGACAGCGGACTGAAAAACAGAGTGCAGATATGCCAGCATTTCTAATAATGCGCTCATTATCCACACAACCTGTAGGCAAGTTATCACCATTTCTAATACAGAAATGGTTGTTGGATCCCCTAAAATGGTGAAGCGTCTCCAATCTGGAGACCTTTTAATTGAAACTTCAAAAACATCTCATTCAGAAAAATTGTTAAATTTAACAACATTCAACAATATCCCAGTGTCAGTTACGCCCTATAACACCCTGAACACGTCTAAAGGTGTTATCAGTGAATGGGACTTACTGTTTCTGAAGAACAAATAGTACAAGAACTTAGCGAACAAAAGGTGACACAAGCTCGGAGAATAATGACCAAAAAAGATGGCAACCTAATTCCAACTAGTCCATTATTTTGACGTTCAGCACTCCGAATCTTCCATCTTCTGTCAAAGCAGGTTACTTAAACTACAATATTCGACCTTACATCCCGAATCTCATTCGCTGCTTTAAGTGCCAGAAGTACGGCCATGCACAGACTGCATGCAGAGGCGATGCTGTGTGTCCTATTTGTGGCTCCAAGGAGCATTCCCAAGGAGACTGTACAGCTTCCACTCCCACTTGCCCAAACTGTAAAGGAAGCCATCCTGCATTTTCTAAAGCATGTGACCTTTGGAAAACAGGGAAAAAAATCCAGACGTATAAAGTGGAGCATAAAGTCACATACCCTGAAGCAAGAAAGCAAATAATGCTAACCATGCCTAGCCGATCATATGCATTGGTCACAAAAAATAGCCACTCAGCTGCAACCCAAACAGATATCTCCATCGAACCGAGTATTTCCTTTGCCGCCTGGGCCAAAACTGCGCTAACTTTCAATAAGAAAACTAGTCAGTGAGACCAGCAACACCCCAATCAGCATCCCAACTGATGCTATCTCAACCTTGCCAAAAACAACAAAATCAGCTACTACTGAAAACCAGAAGAAAGCGAAACCAAGGATTAGCAACATGGAAATGGAGGATGAAGTTCAGTCTTATGATACCATGGATACAGGACGCCCAACCTTTCCCAGAAATGAAAAATCAAAACTAAGCAGACAGAAACCTTCCCAGAAAAAACAGTCAGATCAATCTTCCTCCAATAAATCCAACAAAGGAATAAATTCCTTCAATGGAACTGTAGAGGATTATGCAGTAATATAGCTGACTTGAATGATTTACTAATACAAACTAAAGCAACAGGTGCATGTTTACAGGAAACCTTTCTATCACCACAAGTTTCTCTGAAAATTAAAAATTATTCTATGTTTAGGCGAGACAGGGATTCTGACACTCATGCTCGTGGTGAGGTGGCTATTCTTATCAGAACTAACATACCGTCAAGACATCTCCAACTACAAACCTCTTTAGAAGTTGTAGCGGTTCGGATAGCAATGGGAATATCATTAACCCCTGCATCCATTTATATCCCACCGAATTATCCTTGCTCCCAGACTGAACTTGACAATCTTATCACACAATTGCCACCTCCAGTCTGTTTACTCGGCGATTTCAACGGTCACCATCCATTGTGGGGATCTTCCATCATGGATAGAAGAGATCAATTAATAGAAATGTTCATGGATAACCATAACCTGACTCTGTTAAATATGTTCAGCATCTCTTTTTCCAAGCATGGAATGGTCAGTGCTAAATGATCCATTCCACAGTGACCATTTTCCTATCATCAGTACAATTCAAACACAGACGGTGTCATGTCCTAAAGGCCGTACTTTTTGGAACTTTCATAAAGCAGACTGGAAAAACTATTCAACTTGTGTTCTACTTGACAAACTATATGTACAACAAAATCATATTGATGACGTAACTGACCACATTACAAGTCATATATTATCTGCAGCAGAAATTTCCATTCCAAAATCCAACCAGAGCAAGTGGATACACAAATCAGTGGTGGAATGAACAATGCTCCAAAGTGAAACGAGAAAAAAACCGTGCCTGGAACCAGTTTTGCAAATTTCCAACTACCGCCAACCTAATTATGTACAAAAAACTCAGAGCCAAAGCAAGACAAATTAGGAAGACAGCAAAACGTGACTCCTGGATTAAATTCGCCTCAGCTATTAACAAAAATACTGACACTTGAATCATTTGAAAAAAATTCAAGCTCTCAATGGGAAATTTCTACCGCAGCAATCTCCGATAATACAATGCAATGAGCAGGACTTATCCTCTCCTACTGACATTGCAAATGCTTTAGCCGAATCTTTTTATAACATTTCTGCCTGTTCCTCTTATGTGATCTCCTTTCAACACAGTAAAACTGATTCAGAACGTCATAAGTTTAATTTCGCAACTAGACTTTCACTTCCATATAACCAGCTGTTTACTCTATCTGAACTGAGAGAATCTTTGAGCAAATCTCGGAACAGCGCAGCAGGACCAAACGGCATTCACTACAGTATGCTGAAGCGTCTGTGTGAAGCCGATCTTGGCACACTATTACTCTTTTATAACCGGATCTTCTCTGAAAATACGTATCCTCTGTCATGGCATCATTCCTATATTTGTGCTATTCCAAAACCAGGCAAAGATCCTTCTCTAGTTGAGAATTACAGACCAATATCATTGACAAGCTGTCTGGGCAAAATCTTTTAAAGGATGGTACATAAGAGGCTCACCTGGATTCTAGACTCCGATAATCTCCTTTCTGATCACCAATATGGCTTCCGTAAAAACAGGTCCACCCTAGATGTACTTGTAAAAATTGAATCCAACATTCGTAACGCCTTCGTCAGAAAACAACATCTAGTGATGGTCAACCTGGATATTGATAAAGTATTTGACACCACATGGCGTCATGGTATTATTAAAGATATACATCAGTTGGGGCTGAGAGGACATCTCCCTTTAATAATTCAGAACTTTTTAAAATTGCGTACATTTCAGGTCCGATATAAACGTGCTGTCAACATCTCACATTCAAGAAGAGGGTGTCCCACAGGGTTCCATATTGAGTCCAACCCTATTTGTGATTAGGGTCAACAATTGGAAGAACTTCCAAAAACAATTGAAGTATACATGTATGCTGACGATCTCGCCATATCCTGCCAATCGCAAAGCATGAATACTATCGAAAGACAGCTACAAATTGCTTTAACGAGAATTCAATCCTGGACCTTACGAAATGGATATAATCTCACTGAACAGAAAACCACTACCACTCATTTCTGCAAACTTCGGTCACTTCATCCTGATCCAGAGCTAAAGATAAATAATATGCCAGTTCCTCTTGCTCACAATGTCCGTTTCCTTGGTCTGATACTAGACAGGAAACTGAACTTTCAAGCAAATGTGGCCTATCTTTGAACTATCTGCTTGAAGAAATTAAACATCCTCCGGTGTGTGTCATCCATGTCATGGGGCGCTGATCGTCATACCCTCATCCATCTGTATAGAGCTCTCATCAGGTCTCGCTTGGACTGTGGCTCTCCAGTATATGATTCAGCGAGGAAAAGTACTTTAGAACGACTAAACACCATCCAGCACTGTGCTTTGAGAGTCGCTCTAGGCGCATTCAGAACCTCCCCAGTTCAGAGCCTGTACAATGAAGCTCATGAACCTCCCTTACATCTTCGCAGAAAATCATTACTTTCTGATGTATGCCGCAAAAATCCGTAGTCTGCCCTCTCATCCTTGTTGGAGATGTCTCTACAATACTGAATGCGAGTCATTTTACATCAGTAAACCTAATGAAAACCAACCTGCTCCACTTAGATTTAAGGAACTGGCTCAATCATGGAACACAGAAATCAGCAATATATTTCAGGACAAAACACCACCAGATCCACCCTGGGAAAATATCTGTGCAATATATGATGACTACTTTCAACAGTGGGGAAAGAACACGCTGTCTCCTTCCAATATTGCACAGTTACATGCAACTTACACTCTTTCTAACTCAAACGCATGTGAAATCTATACAGATGGATCAAAAACCGGTGCTGCTGCTGCTGCAATCTTCCCATCATTTAGCACTTCTATCTCATTGCCAATAGAATGCAGTATCTTCACTGCTGAGCTCTATGCTATAAACCTAGCTCTGGATCACATTATTGAACATCTAATTCCATCTGCTTTAATATACACTGACTCACTCAGTGCTGTCTCTGCCATAAATACTAATACCAACTCCTGTCACCCTGTAATAAAACAGATTCATTCTAAGTTACTTGCCTGTAAAGAATTGAACCAAACTGTGACATTCTGCTGGATCCCAGGACATTCTGGAATAGCCGGCAATGAAAGAGCAAATCATGTAGCCAAACAACCAGAAACCACTATTTCGCAGACTTTTCAAGTTCCATATACGGATTACAAACACATTATCCGTAAAGCATGTTATAACAGCTGGTCATTAATCTGGAAAGGTTATCCAGGAAATAAACTCTACCAAATAAAACCAGAACCAAAGCTGTGGCAATCCAGCTTCAGAAAAAACAGGCGAGATGAAATAATTTTAGGAAGGCTAAGGATTGGGCACACTCATCTCACTCACCTGTATCTATTAACTAATGACAGCGCTCCCCAATGTACATCATGTCAAGTACAGCTGACCATTCGACATTTGTTAGTGGACTGTCCCCACTTTCAAACCATCTGCTTAGACATCTTTAAGTCAATTTCTAATACGCAGTCATCAATAAATTTATTACAGATTCTGGGAGATGATTTTAATCAAAAAGAATTATTTACTTTCCTAAATCGTAAAGGAATATATCATAAAATAGTTATCACAATTAAGCTAATATTCCATATTCATCATTAGAAAGACACAATATGGCCCTAGCAGCCTATGTGTCATTAAACACAACAACAACAACGACTGAACTAGATAAACATTTGTATTAACCAGATGGGTGAAATGGGAAGGGGGTTTTTTTTTTTTTTTTTTTGGCTGATGCTGTATAAGCCTCAACTAATGGTAAAGTACTGGTATGCACATACAGAGTCTGCTCTGTATTGATCAGGGAGAATGCCTCTGGTGGCAGTTATGGAAATTTCGTGCAGTAAACAATCTTGCACCAGTCCATGAATTAAATGATCACCCATTGTATTTTATATTATTCTGGAATTACTGTTACTCAGCTACAGTACGTTGCCTTTATTTATGTTAAATTTCAGTTGATACTTTTAACCCATATACTTAGTTCATCTAGCTCTCCTTGAAGTAATATACCTTGATTACTGTTATTAACTACTGTCCAACTTGTATTATCAGAAGCAAAGTTAGTTAGCCTTTCAGGCGTATTAGCAAATAACAATTCAGGCATGTAAAACGAAAAGAAGAGCAAAAAGCAACGACCTTTATGCACTAACCTAGACATTTTGTTTCTGCACACTGCCATGTTGCCTATTCATTTCTCCAATCAGTGCATGGAAACATTCACTGCTTCAGCTACAATATGCGCTCTATGGATATATAAAGAGTAGAAATCTCTAAATATCTATGGCCAGATTTCTGCTGGTCTGATTTTACTGAAATTTGGAAAGGGTTGACAAATTGTTCTAAAGAGCCAAATGTAAAATTTCATAAAATCCATCCATCGACAGACAGTCGAGCTACTACATGTGGACAGATGGACAAAGAAATAATAATTGCTAGACTTTTATTGGTCCAATTCTAATTAAATTTGAAATCACATAACATAACAAGCCCCATCTGAGATAGCTAAATATAAAATTTTATCAAAATTAATCTTCTGGATTTATTATATGATAGACAAACGTGACAGACAAAGAAATAATAATTACTGGATTGGTAATATTAATTCTATTATTAATTTTAATGAAATTTGGGATGACAACAAATTTTTCTAAATGAGCCAAATATAAAATTTTATAGATTTGATAATAGAGAGCTATTAAGTGCTCGATAATTCCTATATTCTAATTTATATTATAATTAAGAAATATTATATTATATTATGAAAAGATGCTTCTTTTCCAACCAACTCCTGTTGGTTGGGAAAGAAGCATCCTATATCAAAAATAAAGGTAATCCCCTTTGATTTCATAATAAAATTTTATGAAAATCCATTAGGAGTTGAGTTGTTTTGTGTGGATGGACAGACTTAATGAAGGCAATAGGGGCACTTTGTACATATACAAGTAGCTAATGTGCATAACAATAAGAGAGTACATGCAATGCTTGTGGAACTCCACCCATAACATTAGTCCATGAAGGGCAGTGGCTCTTTATAACTGCTCTTTGGCTCCTACCACTTAACCATCCCATATCCATAATAGTCACTTCCCCCTAATATCACACTGTTGTGTTTTCGAAAAAATAGTTTGAAAATGTCTGAGCCCATTATAATCAGTTGAGAAAATAACTTCTTTTTACTTTAGTTATTTCTCTGAATAAATCTCACATCAGTACACTACGGCCAGCAGCAAATTTCGGTTATTGACTAATATCCACGAGTAGAGAAAAATGAAAAAGACCCGAGGGTAATTGTGCAGTCAGATATGAAGTTCTCTGAACAGTGCAGACAAGGGTGCCAGGACAGCTCATGGGGTTTTGCCAATGAATGATATATAGCAGGGATGGCCAACTTAATTTGAGATGCAATCTATTTTTTTTATTCAAAATGTATCACGATCTACCATCTCAAGAATTTCATTGCACATTTTCAACACATATCGAAAAACGTTTATAATTTTAAAATTAAATACAATTCAGAATTATTTTAAAATTCATGCGTATTTATTTATTTATTTATTTATTTAAATTCATACGTATGAATTTATTTTAAATTCATACGTATTTAAATTTTTAATTTATGTGAATTTTTTGTCTTCATGTCATCTGCCAAGCTTTCAAAATCGGGGATATACTGTGATAAGGCCAACAGTAAAGAATCTTCTGTATGCAAGTCTGTAAGAGAAAGCAATTCTTCATCAGTCTTTATTTGTTTGAAATACGAAAAGGCCAATTCACATAGATATGTGGAACCAAAACAGCAATTTAAAAGTTCAATGCATTTTTTTACATTTGGGTACTTTTCTCGTCAAACATATTTCCAAAAAGTCCTTTTCTGATTATCTGGCTTTTAGGAAGATATCGTTTTGTAATGTAATAATATGATTTTCAGTAATATTTTCTCCAATGTGAAAAAATCTCAATTTTTTCTGAAATTTGTTTCGTATTTAAGTCGATATTAAATGGATAAGAAATATATTGAACAATGTCTTCAGTTGTTTTAAAATCACTGAATCTGGTTTCAAAATCATCCACAACTTTCTCAATTTCAGAAACATATTCTCACTATTAAATTCAAAAACAGGAAAATTTTTGAAAATGATTTTGCATATTTTACAAAATTATCCAATTTTTATGCAGAAATACTACTAATCATGTCACCCACATTTTAATTTTCCTTGTAATTTCAAATTCAGATCACTTAATTTACTGGTAAAATTTGACAAAAATTTATACAGAGTGAGCAGCTGTTTGGAAGAAAAGTAATGCCGAGAGCGAAAGAGAAACCAAAGTTTTTTAGATGCAGAGGAAGCAATATTTATAATGTGCTTGTACCAAGAGAGATTAGAAGTCAGGGTAATCCCCAAAAGAGATATATCATTTTGCCTAGAAATCTGAGTGTCACTAAAGATAAGCATAGGAGCAGAAGAATCCTTTTTGCGAGATATAAGACAAGACTAAGTTTTAGAAGGGTTGAAATCAACTAAGTTGTCTTTACCGCACTGGAAAATTACCTGAAGATCGGCATCTAAGGAATTGGTAGCAGATTTTCGAGAAGTTGAAGCTGATTGAGCAGGGCAAGTTTTCTCAAAACAGAAAGTGGAAGGCAATGTGCTATCATCAACAAAACTATGGATAGGATTTCCAGTCAATGGAAGAAGGTAATTAATATACAAGAGGAAAAGAGTGGGGGGAAAGAACTGAACCTTGGGGGACACCGGCATTAGTGGAGAAGTTAGAAGACAGAGAGGCATATATCATCACCCTCAGTGAGTGATCAGAGAGAAAACTGATAACGAATTACAAAAAACAGTTGGCAACCCATAAGATGGTAGCTTGTTTAGAAGACCTTTATGCCAAACACGATCAAAAGCCTTTGAGATGGCAAGAGCAACTACTTTTGTTTCACTGAACCTTTCCATTAAATTAGTTCATAAATGGGTAACATAAGCCAGAATATCACCAGTGGATCGACACTGACGGAATCCATACTGACGATTGTTGATCAGACAGGTTTCTAGGTAGTTTAAGAGTTGACTGTTAATTGATTTCTCCATTACTTTAGAAAGAGTAGAAGTAATTGCAATGGGATGATAATTGGATGGGAGGGATTTGTCACCCTTTTTAGGAACTGGCTGAATGAACAAATTTCCAAGTAGAAGGAAAAACACCTTTGGAATAAGAAAGTGAAAAAGGGCGGCAAAGAATAGGATTAAGTTCAGGAGCACAGGTTTTTTTTAGCATTAGCATTAGTAGAGGCATTTGATGCAAGAAAGCAAGCTTATGCAGCATCAGCCAAAAAAAAAAAAAAAAAAAAAAAAACCCACTTCCACTTCACCCCTCTGTTCGTTCAAAATACCTGTCCAGCTGAGCCTTAAACTTATTTAGGCTATCAACCTCCACCACAAGGGATGGCAGTCTGTTCCACCAACCAACCACCCGCTGGCTAAAGGCAAATTTCCGCACGTCTATCCTACATCTGTCTTTCCTCAATTTGAATTTATGCCCTCTCAGGTGATTTTTCTGAGCTACAGGAAGAATCCCATCAGCATTGAGCATGCTTAAACCATTCAAGGCTTTATACACCTCTATCAGATCACCTCGCTGGTGCCTAGTCTCCAGACACTGTAATTTGCAAAACTTAAGCCTTTCTTCGTAAGAGCACCCCTTTGTTCCATTCACTAATCTTGTTGCCCTTCTCTGTACTCGTTCCAGCAGCTCTACATCCTTCTTGAAATGAGGCCTCCAGACCTGTATACAGTACTTTAGGTGTGGCTGACCATTGCCTTGTACAATGGAATAATCACCTCCTTATCCCTGCTGGAAAAATTCCTGTATATCATTGACAATACTCCATGAGCTACTCTTGCAGCCCGTCTGCACTGCTCAGAGAACTTCATATCTGCCTGCACAATCACCCCCAAGTCCCTTTCATTCTCTACCACTGTCAGTGTAGTACCACAGAGTTGATACGTTGCTCTGGGGTTGCTGTTTCCCATGTGTAGTACTCTACATTTGTCAATGTTAAACTTCATTTGCCACCTCTCAGCCCATCTGCTCAACCTTTCCAGATCCTGTTGCAGCAGTGTAGTGTCAGTAGTGTCCTTGACAACCCTGCCAACCTTTGTATCATCTGCAAACTTGGACATTAAGCTTGATATACCATCATCAATATCATTTATAAATACAGAAAACAATAATGGACCCAACACTGAGCCCTGAGGGACTCCACTAATAACATTAGTCCACGATGAGCAGTGTCCATTGATTACCACTCTGTCTTCTCCCACTCAACCATCCCTTTATCCATAGCAGCAATTTGCCTCCAGTGTCACACTGCTCCAATTTGTGTAGCAGTCTTCCATGTGCAACAGTATCAAAAGCCTTTCTAAGATCCAAGTATATAATATCAAAGTTATTCCCTGCATCCAGTTCTTTTGTGACTGCATCATAGTATCCAATCAAGTTGGTCAGGCAAGACTTCCCCTTAACAAAACCATGCTGTGTCTGAGCTATAACTGAAGTCTTGTCTAAATGATCCTGCAGTGCTTCTTTAACCAGTGCCTCCATTAATTTTCCTGGAACAGAAGTTAAGCTCACAGGTCTATAGTTACTTGTGTCAGCCTTTGATCCTCCTTTGTGAATTGGGGTCACATTTGCACATTTCCAGTCTATGGGTACCTTCCCTGAGTCCAAGGAAGCTCTCATAATTATGGCTAAGGGTTTGCTTACTTCCTTTGCTGCCTCCTTTAATATAACTGGATAGATCCCATCCACCCCGGGTGCCTTTCTTGTGTTTATCTTCAACAGTTTCTCCTCCACTTTACTCCCAGTTATTTCAAGATTCTGTAGCTTACTGCTAGAGTTGAATACACCTCTGGCATTCCCCTTGCTGAATAACTCCTCATGTGTGAATGTCGATGCAAAATATTCATTTAGTTTGTTAGCTACCTGAGCAGGATCATCAACAGTTGACCCATCAATATCAAGTGGACCAATCTGATTCATCCCCTTCCTTCTAGAGTTTATATAAGTAAAGAACTCTTTGCTGTTTTTCTTTGCATCCCTTGTCAAGGATTTCTCGTAATCTGCCTTCGCCTGCCTAACCTCCTTTGTAACTTGGTTGCATATCAACTTGTATCTATCATAGGCTTCTGTGTCATGTGTTAATTTGTAAGTATCCCATGCATTTTTCTTCTCTGCCATATGCCTCATTAGTTCATCTGACATCCATTTTGGCCTAAACCTTGAACAATATTTCTTAGTTGGTATGTAAACCTAGTAGCTTCCAAGATACGTTCTTTGAATGCTTCCCATTTTGAATTTGCTGTTGGTAACATCATCAGTTGATCCCACTGTATAGAATTTAAATACTATCTCAGTCCATCGTAGTCGCCTTTACGGAAGCAATAACCCTTCCCTTTACCCCTAATGGTAGTTACCTCTTTGAGTAAATCCCATTTCAGCACACTGTGATCACTGCCACCTAGTGGTTCATTTATCTGCAGATTCTTAATGCATGAAGAATCACTGCTGATAATCAAATCAAGAGTATTACTCCCTCTAGTTGCCTCCCGAACATGCTGATGTAGAAAACAATCATCCAATAAATCCACAAAAGCCCTGCTAGTGTGTGAGTAACCAGCCCCCAAATTCCAGTCAATATCTGGGAAATTAAAATCTCCCATTATAAGACTCTGATTTACTAGCCCACTCTATTTCCCTGTACAATTCCTTATTATACTCATCAGAGTCATTAGGCCTATAGCACACTCCTACTCTCAATTTTGATCTCCCAATGCTTATGTCACACCAAACTGACTCAACACTGCACTGTCCAGCTATGTCGACTGGCTTCACTTCCTTGGTTTTTATGTGTTTCTTAACTAATAGAATAACCCCTCCCCCCTTCCTATCCTGTCTATCCTTTCTGTAGACGTTGTACTCCCCAAATTGCAGTTCTGCATCCCTTATATCTGTGTGACACCACGTCTCTGATATCCCAACAATATCTGCCTTTGATGTTTTGAGCAATACCTCAAATTCATCAAATTTATTTACTAAACTCCTAGCATTGGTGTACACGCAAGTATACCTGCACCTGTTTCTATTCTTAGCTACCCTAACACAACCCATGTGTTTATTTGTACAGCAATGGCTCCCAGCAGTCTCTGAAATACCATGCATCTTGTTTTTCAGGCTTCTGCTCATTCTAATAGAAGCAGTGCAAGAATCTCTTTCACCTCTGCCAGTGGCTACTGTCAATCTATTGGTCTTTGTCTCCCCCCAAGCTAGCAGTTTTCCGACCCACCTAACACTGCCTCGATAGCATCAGCAAATATTCTTGCACCCTTTCTATTTAAGTGTATCCCATCCCTGTAGAAGCAATCTCTCCGTTAACAAGTAAAGTCCAGGCTGAAAAAAATTCTACCCCTTGAGCCTTGCACAATCTTTCCAGCGCCGAATTGATCGACAAGGCTCTCGTCATATACTCCCTCCTATCGTGTCTGGGCAGAATTGCAGACACTTTCAAATTCAAACCTAATTCTCGGCTTTTGTTCAACAGTGACCTGTACTTGTTAAGTAATTCTGCCGGTCTCCTACTCTTAATATTATTAGTGCCAACGTGTACAACTATATCACCTTTTGTGCCCTTAAAAGATGATATTCGCTCTACAACTTCATCAACCTTTGCCCCTGGCAGACATACCCTGGTCCTGTTCCACCTATCTTTTTTACAAAGCATGTTCCCCGTTTCCCTGACAATAGAGTCACCAACAACTACTAGTTCCTTCGGGACCAGCGCATTCTGCCTTGGGGGTTGTCTCTGTGTCACGCGATGCCCAAGTGCAAGCTCTGGCGTTGATGTGGGCAGCTGAGAGCTTGATGGGCCCCTCAATTTAGTTTCTTCGAGGGCATCCACCCTGTCCTTCAAGCTCTCATATAGGCCCACAAGAACGCCGAGTTGTTGCCTGATATCGATACACTCCTTGCATCGCGCACACACAAAGACATCCCCCCTTGGCAGTATCATGTCCCGTACCCGATTGCTCTGCAAACATCAAGCAAACAGTGCATTTTATAAGGCTGTGAGTCAGAGGACAGCTGCCCCCCTCAGTTCTGCTCTGAGCCACAGCGCTTCCATTAGCTTGAGCCTTTTGCTTTGCTGCTCTGGTCTGAGTCATGATTCTATTAATTAATTATAATTAATTATGTTATTAATTATATTACGTTTGTAATCTAAGTCATATGTATTTATTTAAACGTACAATATAACTGCTAACGAAGTTCAACTAACGCTATCTAGTACGGCATACGACTATCGTATCACAATGGCGGGAAAATTACGAACGCTAGCGGAGTTGAAACACGTGGAAACCTTTACCGATACTTTTATGCAATTACAAGGCCGAGTAAAGAATAAATACACCAAGTTAATCAGAAAATCACAAAATAATGTTATACTACTAAATTTAAATGAAAAGTTTTAGAAAAACAATAATTTCAAATCAATAAATAAGAAAAATCCACTTAGCGGCTTGGAACACGACCGTCTCTAATAGCCTCGTCATCATTTTAAAGAAGTCTTCCAATATCGTTTGTTCAAATTTCTTTTAAGGTAAAATTAATGTGCAGTGTCTTTCATTTGGGGCTTAGAGGGGAACAGGTATCCTGTGTGTTATCAGACACTCAGCCTAAAACACTAATGGATCCAATATCTCTCTATTACAGAAGATTTAGAAGTCTGGTTGGCCTGCCTCCCTAAAATCCACTCATGCACACCTTCTCGATGGTAAGCCCTGTTATGTCATATCACTTAGGTGGCAACGAACATGTAGAGTGGTTCTCTTCAAGATGCCTGGTCAGCATGAAGAGGAAAAGATCAAACCCTCCAGCATATGACAGCACGACAAAACAAATGGCCCTCAGTCCCCAGCAGCTTTCACTCCCCCTCTTATGGCAGCGAGAGGATCAGAGTGGAAGCAGAGGGTGCTAAGAATCTCTGGGTATGACCAGGCTGTCATGCATGGAGACTGAACTTGACATGTTATAACGTAAGATCACTCATCGGTGAAGACAGGATATTAGAGCTGGAAAAGGAATTAGAAAATGTGAATTGGAATATCATCAGTTTGGCTGAAACAAGAAGAAGAAATGAATATAAGTTTCTCAAGTGAAAATCTGCTGTACACCAATGGAAACAGTGAAAGGAGTGAAGGTGGAGTTGGGTTTCTGGTCCATAAAGATTTTAAAAAAAACATTTTGGAATTCAAAAGTACATCACCAAGGGTGTCAAGACTAATACTCAATATTTCTAAGAGGTACAAGATAAAGGTTATAATGATTTATGCACCAACATCGAGCCATGATGATGAAGAGGTTGAAGAAATGTACACCGAAATTGAGTCTTCTAGATGAGCAGAAAACCCACTACACTATTATTATGGGGGACTTCAATGCTAAGGTTGGAAAAAGACAAAGCAGTGCAGAAAGGGGAACTATAGGAAATTTTGGAATTGGTGAAAGAAATGAAAGAGGTGAAAGACTTGTGGAATTTGCAGAATCTCAAGGACTGTCAGTAATGAACACTTTTTTCAAGAAAAGGGTGAACAGAAAGTGGACATGGAAGAGTCCAAATGGATTAACAACTAATGAAATCTACTTCATCCTCACTAACAGAAGATATATTGTGAATGATGTTACCGTCCTGAATAAGGTAAATGTTGGAAGTGATTACAGAATGGTAAGGTGTACACTTGATATAGATGTAGGAAAGGAAAGGAAAAAAACTGACTCGAGTAAATAATACAAAGGTCGTTGAGATAACAGAAGAGGAGAAAAAGCAGTATGTACTGGAACTTAAGAACAAGTTTGAGCTTATGCAGACTGCTCAGGACAAAGATATCAACGAGGAATATTACGACTTTCTGAAAGTGATAATGCCCAAGAAACCTATAGGGAAAAAGAAATCCAAAGAAGAAAAAAATTAGTCAAGAAACACTTGTCATGATGAACCGAAGACGACAAATGAAGAGCAAGAAAAACACTGACAGGGAGAAAATTGAGCATAGTGAGTTATGCAAAGCCATTAGAAAGAGACTCAGAGAGGACATAAGAAGATTTAACACAAGAAAAGTAGAACAAGTATTAAGGGAAAACAAAGGATGTAAATCAGCAGCCATGAGCAGTAATACAGAAAGACAAATGATACTGAAACTGAAGAATAGTGATGGTGTACTTATAAACAGCACAGAAGGCATAATTCAAATAGCAGAAGACTACTATAGAGAATTATACAAGGAGCGAGGGAATGATGCCAGCAGTGGGGAAGATGGATTGCAAAGTAGCAACACATACGACATACCCGATATTCTTCCTGATGAGGTAGAACATGCATTGAAGAAAATGAAGAATCAGAAAGCCCCAGGGGAAGATGAAGTTACTGAAGAGTTGTTAAAATTGGGAGGAAGAGACATAACACAAAAACTGGCAAGGCTCTTCACAAAGTGCATTAGAAAAGGTGTGATGCCTAAGCAGTGGAATAATGAAATCATAGTTTTGCTGCATAAGAAAGGAATGAATCAGAAATGAATCAGAAATTGGAAATTATAGACCAATTAGCTTATTATCCCACATCTACAAGTTGTTCACAAGGGTCATTACTAACAGATTAGAAAGAATACTTGATGAGAATCAACCGAAAGAGCAAGCTGGCTTTCGGACAGGATTCACAACTATGGATCACCTTCACGTAATATCACAGTTCATGGAGAAAGCAAATGAATATAAAACACCATTATGCCTGGCATTTGAGGATTATGAAAAGGCATTTGACTCCATACAGCATAAGGCAATGTTTTGAGCACTGGAAAGACAAGGCATAGATACCCCACATATTATGATTTTGAAGAAAATATATGAGAGTACTACCTCCTGTATTAGACTAGACAGTACGAAATTTAAAATCGAGAAAGGAGTTCAACAAGGAGACACAATATCTCCGAAGCTGTTTACTGCTGCCCTTGAGGAAGCTTTCAGAAGATTAGACTGGTCGCAGAAAGGAGTCAATGTGAATGGAGAGTACCTAAACCATTTACGATTTCCAGATTACATTGTGGTCATAAGCCACGATCCCAAAGAATTAAAGAGGAAAATCTTAATCAGTTATGCACAGTTAGTAAGGATTTTGGACTAAAGATGAATATGGCTAAAACAAAAGTAATGATGAACAAGTATGCCACAGAAAGGGAAATAATGATTGAAGGAGCAGTAATTGAAAAGGTGGAGTCATATACTTATCTGGGACAAGTTATTAGCTGTAATAATGATAAATGGCTGGAAGTCAAGAGAAGAATAAACTTTGGATGGATAGCATTCAGGAAATATAGTCACATACTGAAGAGCAATATCCCAGTTTGTCTGAAACGTAAAATAATGAACCAATGTATACTCCCCACCATGACTTATGGAAGTGAAACTTGGGCACTCACCAAAAGAATCGAAGAGAAGCTGAGAACTACACAGCGAAGAATGGAAGAGAAGCTGAGAACTACACAGCGAAGAATGGGACGAGTTATATATTGGGAATCAGACTGTTAGATAAGAAGAGAAACACATGGATTAGGCAGCAAACTCAAGTAAAGGACATTCTTATCAAAACTAAAGAACTAAAATGGTCTTGGGTAGGACACATAGCTTGAAGACATGATGACAGATGGACTAAGAAAATAACAGAATGGTACCCAAGAGGAGCTAGAAGAAAACCTGGAAGACAAAGGCGGAGATGGATAGATGAAATTCATGAGTTTGTGGGTAGTAAATGGTTGGCCAGTGCTCAAAACTGAAGGAACTGGAAAGTTGCTGGAGAGGCCTTCATCCTGCAGTGGATTGAAAATGGATGATGATGATGATGATGATGTCTTTCATTTCGAAATTCAGAATCAATGTCATTGATTTCATAAAACAAAGAAAGTTTTTGAAGCAGTGTAGTCACTGCATCCAGTTGATGTAGTGTCGAGTGCAGAGGTACTCACACTATATCAGCTGGACGTTCACCATTCTTCCTCCTTGTTGTCCTCTTGGAGAAAGAAAACAATGCTCAATGCAGACGTGCTTTATTCCAATAAGGCAGCATGTAGCAGCAATTATTCTGCTCTCCCTCCCACTTCAGGTAACCATTAGAGCCCCAGTAGTTCTTCAGCACTCTTGTCACATGGAGTCTTTGGGGATTTACACTATGCCACTGGAACAAGGATTATGTTCTTTTGATCCTACTAAAAGAGATTCTGAGAATCATTAAAAGGGTTATAAATTGCTATTAGCAGGGATGTATAAAGAGATAAGGGGAATAATGTCATAAACAGGCAAAGCAATAATAGATCTTAGTCCCTAATATGGCAGTTAAAAAAAAAAAAAAAAAAGTAAATTGCAGCCATTATCAACCCACTGCAGGATCGAAGCCTCCTCAACAATTCATGCTGAGGGAAATGGACCATAATCTGCCACGCTGGTCCAGTGCGGGTTGGCAGATCGACCGTATTCAGCAGTCAGGGGCTTGAGCCCCGGTCTACTCAAAGAGTGTGTGCTACTGCACTCCCGCTCCTGCCCACTCGGCTACGGAGGCAGTTAAGCCACTGCTAATTTGTAATTGCCTAAGATTTGCTCCTTATACTAATGAAGTATAAGAATTAACCACCAAAATCACTTTAACCATGAAATGTTACTCATAAAATACATAGTTTCCAATCAACTCTTCTCTGTTTGCTTGCAATAGCCAAAATCTTGTTTATAACCATGCTCATTATAAATGAGTTCAACTGTATATGCAGGTGATTCCAAAACTGATATCAAAGTAGTCCAGTTGTAGCCTTTCCTAATGGAATCATAATGCAGCAACTGCCTATTTAATGTAGTATATACACCGCTGAGGTATACACCATACAAAGAGCCATTCATCTGCTATCAGTAACACATAGTGTAATATACAGACTTGTAAGCCCCCCCCCTCCACCAACACCAATAAGGAAAAATAGACTGTCGTTAACAACCGGCTCACAACACGTGTGGTGTGTGCACATAGGTGGCGAATATGATATGGGCAGGCTGGACCTAGACGTCTGCAGCAACTGCTAGTACCACTAAACCAGTAAAGCAAAATTATATTTATATAACTTTTAAATAAGATAACACGGTTTTAGCTGGACATATTTTAAAAGTATCATGTCTTAATAAGTATTAAATTTTAACATCGTGTAAAATACATGTATTTTAAATAGATGTCCAAGGATCTGAACCTCCCAAACACTTCCTAATTCATTTTACAAATATACGTGGTCTCAATTCTAATCTCAGTGATGTCCATTTCCACTTGCAGTCTGCCAAACCCCATGTACTTTTTCTGACAGAATCTCAGTTATCGGTTGTTTCAACTACTGCTCTCTCAGTTGCCCAAATTATTCGCTGTATGGTTCCTTTCGCCTCAAAGGTGGTACTTGTGCATATGTCCATTCCGATATTCCTGTCAGAGAATTGGTAATTTGGAATCTCCTCTTTTTGATCTTCTCTGTCTTAAAATCTCTCTACCTCACTGTGTCAAATTTATCTGTTGTCTCTACCATTCTCCCAACTCCTAATCATTGGAGCTCTTTGATTTCCTCTCTTTGCAACTTGACTTTCTCCAGTTCAACTTTCCTAACAGTGAAGCAATTTTTCTTGGTGATTTTAATGTTCACAACTCCAGCTGGCATCTGTTTTCTAGTCACACCGACCCAGCTGGTCGAGATGCTAAGGCTTTTGCATTTACTAATGACCTTGAACAGATTTTTCATTTACCAATAAAAATACCGGAAATCCTACCCATACAGCCAACACGCTTGATCTTTTTCTCACAAACAACCCTTCTAAGTCCACGGTTGAAGTGAGAGGTGCTTTAGGCATCTCAGATCACAACTTGGTGATTGTCTCTTCTCCAATGGAGCCTTCATCTCAGGGCTATTCCCATCCTCATATTGTTTGTCATTCCAAGAATGCAAAATGGGATGACCTGCAAGATTTCTTTTACTTGGTCGGATTACTGTTTCAAAACTTGCTGATGTTAACGTTTGCTCAGATTGTGTCGGTGAAATTATTCTTGCAGGAATGGAATCCTTTATCCCACACTCCACTTTAAAATCTCGTCCTTCGTTTAAACCTTCGTTTTTCCAATAAATGTGCTAAGGCTGTTCAAGAGAAGAAAGTTGCATATCATAATTGGCTAGTTTCTAATTCTTCAGTTTCATTTTCTGCCTATACCAAGGCTCACAACAATTGTAAAGCAGTTATTAATCAGTCCAAACTAGAGTTTGAACAGGCTAAGAGTAGAAAACTTGATTCTTGCCTTAATGGTAGCCGAACATTCTGGTCTCTTGCCAAAACTATTGGCCGCAACTTTTGCCCATCTCTGCTCCAACGTCTGTCCAAACCAGATGGTTCTGTTGTCACTTCAGCCAAGGATAAAGCTGACCTGCTAGCATCACGCATCACATTTTTCTTCCAACTCATGTATTAATCTTGGTAAAACACCTCCCGCTATTCCCAACACCCTCCATTCAATGCATCCTCTGGTCTTCCGTCAAAAGGATGCCAGAAGGATTTTGACGAATCTTGATGCTAAGAAAGCTCCAGGTCCCGATGGTATTTCTCCACGTTCCCAAAACCTGTGCTCCTGAACTTATTCCTGTTCTTTGCCACCTTTTTTTTTCACTTTCTTATTCCAAAGGTGTTTTTCCTTCTGCTTGGAAATTTGCTCATATCCAGCCAGTTCCTAAAAAGGGTGACAAATCCCTCCCATCCAATTATCGTCCCATTGCAATTACTACTTTCTAAAGTAATGGAGAAATCAATTAACTGCCAACTCTTAAACTGCTTAGAAACCTTCTGTCTGATCAACGACCGCCAGTATGTATTCCGTCAGTGTCGATCCACTGGTGATATTCTAGCTTATGTTACCCATTTATGGACTAATTCAATGGAAAAGTTCAGTGAAACACAAGTATTTGCTCTATTTTCTCTCGATCATGTTTGGTATGAAGGTCTTCTAAACGAGTTTCCATCTCATGGTTTGCCAACTGTTTTTTGTAATTGGTTATCAGTTTTCTCTCCGATCGCTCACTGAGGGTGATGGTAGATGGCTCTCTGTCTTTTAACTTCTCCACTAATGCTGGTGTCCCCTAAGGGTCAGTTCTTTCCCCCAGTCTTTTCCTCTTTTATATTAATTACTTTCTTCCATTGACTGGAAATCCTATCCATAGTTTTGCTGATGATAGCATATTGCATTCCACTTTCCATTTTGAGAAACCTTGCCCTGCTCAATCAGCTTCAACTTCTCGAAAATCTGCTACCAATTCCTTAAATGCCGATCTTCAGGTAATTCTCCAGTGATTTCAATCCTTCTAAAACTCAGTCTTGTCTTATATCTCGCAAAAAGGATTCTTCTGCTCCTATGCTTGCCTCCGATTTCTAGGTGACACTCCGATTTCTAGGCAAAATGATATATCTCTTTTGGGGTTTTACCATGACTTCTAATCTCTCTTGGCACAAGCACATTACAAATATTGCTTCCTCACCTCGAAAAAACTTGGTTTTCTCTTTCGCTCTTGCCTTTTCTTTTCTTCCAAACAGCTGCTCACTCTGTACAAATCTCAAATCCGC